>NC_141831.1:12295234-12447377 GCF_982586985.1 Callionymus lyra
CACAATGGCCGACGGTCGCTAATACCTGCAGTGTTTCACTTAGATTACGGCTTAAGCCCTTTTTTTTTTCCTTCTATCAAAGGGCATTTCAATAATTTGACATTTCCCGCCAGAATGGCGGAGAATAAAACAAGCGATCACTGGGAAAACTTTTTTTTTTTTTTTTAAATCATTCTCCCTTTCTCCTTTTCATGCAAAAGACTTTCATCTGTTATTCGGTGATAGGCCGTCTCTCTTTGTCAGCGTAAATATGGGAGCCCCCCGATTTGAATATGGTTACACATCACGCTATTTATTAAAGCTTGGATTAACATGACAGGAAGTTTTGTCTGGGGGCTCTTTAAGATGGCTCACAGAGGCAATCTAGTGACAGTAATAGGATCCGGCTAATATTCTTGACGGATGCTCCTTTCCCCACTGTTATAAAGCAGAACAATGGCGCAGGCTTTTCTGGGGGAGTGAATACATTGTGATGGTGTGTGTGTGTGTGTGTGTGTGTGTGTGTGTGTGTGTGTGTGTGTGTGTGTGTGTGTGTGTGTGACGCTAATCAGCCCCGGATACCATCACTTAGCCAATATAGAGGCTGGAGAAATAAAAAAATAAAATAAAATACGAAAGGTCACCGAGCAATTCCATCAGGACAACGATGCTACAATTAACTGAACAGACAAAGCGGCCGACATTAGAGCGCAATAATATTTTAGGCCTCGGAGTTTGTAGAGATTTGTTGCCATTCAGAGGATGTTTTTTTGTTTTGTTGTTTAATTGCCTTTTTCTGCTGCTTTCTAAACACTGGTCACTGAATATGGAAAACGTAGACGGTTCTACGGATTGAGCGACGCCAACAATAGTCGTACAAATGATTCTAGAGCTCATCATTAAAGGGATTTTCTATGACATCATATTCTTAAAAAAACTGGAGCTATATCATGCCAACAAATGAAGTGATATTTTCTTATTTCCGATTTAATAGCACATTTTATATTAATTCAAAGTTATTTAATGGTATATATTTTAATAGTTTGTCTAAAAAACGACAATCATTTCATGTTTTATTGTACAATTAACACTCAAATATTCATTGTGTTTATTCATTCATGTGGTGCAATTACACCTCCGGCCACTAGTTGGCAACATATGCCATTTCCTCTGTGCCAAAGTAACAACAAAACCAGCGAAATGAAAGCAATCAGTGAAAAAGAAAGGCTACATTATTTATACATTTATACTTTTTGTCTTGTATTTATGTAGGTATTTATACATTTTAAGGCGGTGGTAGTTGATCCAAGGCTGTAACCAATCAATGCCTTAGACTGATGTTTGACCCGCCCACTTAATTTACATACGGAAAACAAAATGTCAAAATGACAAAATGTCAAAATGTTTAAAAACCTAAATAAATATAAGACAAATTGTAAAAAAATAAATAAATGTAAAAATGTGAATTTAAACGTAAATAGCTCCATTCTTTGACAACAATGAAATCAGAAGTAACTTATTTATTTTCAAATATTCATATTTATCCAAACATTTATTTATACATTTTGTTACATATGTATACATTTATTTATACATAAGTAATTTATCGTCCTTCATACAACAGTAGCGTTGATTCGATTTAAAGGTTGTCGGTTCAATCCCAGCTCCAGATTTGTAGACATGTACGCGTGACCAAAAGTGTGAATAACTAGACGGCATATGGAACAAGATCAAGTCAAACTTTTTGACGAGAATCAAAACAGTCGGGATTCGAATATTACTCCGACACTCCGGACGTGAAAGCGACGGATGCATCGCACGGCGGTAAATAGCTTCGCTTTTTATATTAGTCCACGTTATTACTTGTGTTTGTATGAAAGAAAATGATGAAAACAAGAGTCTGTAGAAGGAATATTTACGTGTCAAATTTAATATAAATACTACTAAATCAGTCGGATGTATGATTCTGGAGTTTTAATAACGCACTCTTGTTTATTCTGCTCTGCCGTTTCATTTTTGTTTCACGACGCTGACAAGTATTTGGCAGCTTCGCAACACGCATTACCGGGATGTTCATTTTTTTTTTAAGTTTCCCGTAGATGTCACCGTCAAAAAACCTTTTTTGGAAAAGAGATGTTTGTTTTTGGTGAGAGTTTGTGGCTGGGTTAGCGGATCAGACACACATCTGTCGGAGGGAAAAGAGGAGAATCTGTCGTCCTCTCCCAAACCTCTCAATACTAATTAACGATCCACCGATAGCGGCCAAATGCCAACTGTCATTAGCGAGTGACGCAGGGACACAGATGCAGACGCGAACACAGTAGCAGACGCAAGCCATGTCACCTCCACCAGACGGCCCTGGCAAAAAAAAAAAAACACACACAAAACGACGACAACAACACACACTGCTATGATAGCGACGACTGATATGGCGAGAGGAAGATTGACACTTGTAATTAGATCCAACAACAACAAATGCAAGCACCGTCTGAGACGCCGCTTTACATTTTTTTTACTTTTGATGTTTTTACGCCTGTTGATCAAGGACACGCGTGCGAAGAGATGAAGGTTTGAGGCGAGGAAATGTTTGTAAAAAACTGCTTTAAACAAGTATAACTCAGGATGATTACGTTTTATCCGAACGCCATATGTTTGCGTTTTTATTTGAATGTCTTGTTTGTGTATGTTTTGCGTCAATAAATCAATGTATGTTTATGTTGTAATGTGATCTTCTATTTAAATATATCAAGAGTTATTCTTTCATATATTCTTTGTTGACAAGATGCTAATGCTAACTTTAAGTAATTTATGTATATGTATGTTTTAAGATAGCCATTGCAATTTTGTAAATCTTAAATAAATATCAGTACTTTAGATTAGATTTTACAACGTGAGCATCCATGTAGCTAAAATGCTCACATTATATTTAAACAAATCAGCTGAATATTTTTTTATGCAGGAGACGCTAATGCTAACTTAGAGTCATGTTTGTATATTTATATTTTAAGCTAGCTTTGGTAATGTTGACAATTATTTTCATTATCTTTTCATCCGTTTGTATTTTGTTATTTTATTTGTGTTGCTTTTTTTATGTTAGCATCCATGTAGTTAAAATTCTAACATTGTATTTAAACAAATAAGCTTTTCTTTTGTTACATGTTTTATTTTTATTTATTGAGTAGAGGCTAATGCTAACTTAAGGTCCTGTAAGTATATGTATGTTTTAAACTTGCCTTGCTAATGTTGGGAATCATTTTCTTTTTGGATTGTTTTTTATTTGTGAGCATCCATGTAGCTAAGACGCTAGCATTCCACTTAAATGAATCAGCTAAATTATCCATTTGACACATATTTTTGTTGCGGAAGGGCTAATGCTTACTTAAAGTCCTGTTTATACATGTATGTTTTGCCATAACCCATTACGTTCTAATTTGATGCGTTCAAAGACATTTTCGTTAAATAATTATGTATTTGTATTCCATTTTTAAGCTAGTTTCAGTGATGTTGCATGTAGTTTTACTTTTCTTAATCTGTCTGGATGAATTTTATTGTATATGTATACATGTTTTTTTTATGGAGGCGACGCTAATGCTAACTAAAGTTCTGTAAGTATATTTTCAGTATGTTTAAAACTAGCCGTTCTAATGCTAATTTTCTTCGTCCATTTGGATTAGACCTTTTTTGACAACGTGTGTAACTACTGTATGTAGCTTAGATGCCATTATTTTATATAACTAATTAATTATATATCTTAGGAGACGCTAATGCTATCCTAAAATTCCAGTGAGTATATTTATATTTGGGCTCAATAAATCAATGTATTTGCTTGTAATTTCTGCGGTTCAACAACTCGCTAACTTACCTATGATTTAAGATAGCAATGCTAATGTTGTGAATGGTTTCCTTTCTGTTTGGAATATTGCTTTTACAATGTTGTGATGTATTCTTGTGAACTATTCTTTCATATTTGTTTTCTGTAAAGGAGATGCTAATGCTAACTTGTAAGTCCTGTACGTATATGTACGTTTCAAGCTAGCTATGGTATTCACTGCGAGATTCACCGTTATTGGACGATAACGTTTGACTATTAACACGTACCTTATCTTTTGATGATCACTAGCATCTTTACATTAGTATACTTTGATTTAACCAACAATCCGCTGGACCACATACAATGGCCGGATTTGTAGTTTGAAGGGTTAAAAACATTTATTTTTTGGAGTCCAAAAACATACTCTAATGATTCATAGTAAGACTTGTCGAGCTGGGAAGTGCCTTCCGCGTCGGACGTCAAGAAGTGTTAACCAGACCGCCAGCAATTACTTCCTCGGACGTGAACGACAACCTCCAATTCGACCTTTGACTCCCGTCACTGATCGTGTCATTTGCATGCACCGGACCTAGTCAAAGCAGCTCTTTCCGATTCTTTCTCCGCTAAGAGGATTCCGGCTATCCCGGGATCTTAGAAAAAAGAAGAAAACCACCCACTTCCTCCGTCCTTCACACTCTTGCCAAATAGCGACGGGGTCAGCGAGAGAGCGAAGAGGGAGGAGGAGGCACCGGTGGACGAGGGTCCGTCACACAAACACACTTTTTCGAGGGGGTCGTTTTGACCCGTCGAAGACGGAGGAATCGCACCATAACCTGGCGACCGCGGCCGCTTTTATGGCAAAATAAGATTACAGTCCTCATAGAGAATCGGAAAAAAAAACCTGCACCAAAGTCTATGCAGAACGCATCAGAGCAGGATTTGCTCCACAGACGGGCTTATGCATGCTGAGTTAGTGTGAGCTGCTGGTGTCGCCTGTTGACACAGAGATCAGAGAGGGCTGTGAGAAATGGGGGAGATGCTGTCGCGAGATGGCGGCAGGAAGGCGCCGCCAGAGAGGAAGGGAGATGAGACAAGACGAGGCTCCACTTTGGTTTTCAAAGAACAATTTTTTAGGGGTTGATGCATCCCCCCCCCCCCAACCCCCCCTTAGCTGTTGTCATTTGTAGCTGTGGGAGCCCCCGCGAGACGCTCGAGCGTCTTCTCCGCTGAAAACAACCTGCTGTCGAGAACACACGTTTTTTTTTTTCGTTTTTTTTATGCAGATCCTGAGAAAAACTGATGAGATCTTTCCGGGATTTACTAATGAACTGAACGCGTGGATTCAAGCGAGCAGATAGAGCTGTTGGTCATGTGACCTAAACTGATCGCCCAATGGGAAGTACCATCAAAAGTCAAAGCCTCTGAGCTTCTTGTTGTGATTGATTGTGACGATAAAATCAAGGTTTTTTTTGGTTCTTTTACAAATAATTGGTTGTGTTTATTCGTTTTATTTCTAGTGGTGGGCTTAGTATCAAACTGTTTGTGAGATTGAATCCCATCAGATGGAGAAAATAACTGTTATTATTTTAAGTATAAAACTTCAAAATGTTACGAAGAAAGAATTTCCAAAATAGAAAAAAAAGAGCAGATTAAAAAGGAAAGTGATTTAAAATTTAAAATTAACAAAACGTCAAGCAAATTGATTTCAGTTTGATTATTATTATTATTATTTATTTGCGTTTACAAGGAAGTGGCTGTCTTTATTTACTATTATTATACTATTATTTAGAAAAATTCTTATACTGAGATAATATATGTTTATCTTTCTCAAGTTTGCATGAAATCTATCTATCCATCTATCCATCTAACTATTAATGTATCCATCCATCTATCTATTCATCTATATATCTATCCATATATACATCCCAGTTAAACATCTGTGTGGATCTTTTTGTTTATGTTGTAATGTAATCTTGTGTTTAAATACTATATATCATCCATCCATCCATCCATTTATATATCCATCCATCCATCCATCCATACATCACAGTTAAACATCTGCATGGATATTTTTGTTTATGTTTAAATGTAATGTTGTGTTTAAATATCATCCATCCATCCATCTATGTATCTATCTACCCGTTTATCCATCTATTCATGTATACAACTATCTATCCATCTTAACATCTATCCATCCATCCCCGTATTCATCGGTCTATTTATTTATCCATCTCTCCTTCGGTCTATCCATTTATCCATCTATCAATCCATCTATATATCTATCCATACATCTATACAACTATCTATCCATCTTTTCATCCATCCATCCATCCCCGTATTCATCGCTCTATTTATTTATCCATCTCTCCTTCGGTCTATCTATTTATCCATCTATACATCCATCTATCTGTTTATCTATCCATCCATCTATACAACTATCTATCCATCTTTTCATCCATCCATCCATCCCCGTATTCATCGCTCTATTTATTTATCCATCTCTCCTTCGGTCTATCTATTTATCCATCTATACATCCATCTATCCGTTTATCTATCCATACATCTATAAAACTATCCATCCATCTTTTCATCCACCCATCCATCCATCCATCCATCCATCTATCTACGACAAAATCTCCAGCTGTAGCCTTTTTTTTTTTCCCCCTAAAGGTTTCAGTATTTTGTTCCACCATTATTTTAACAGGGAAGGTCAAGCACACCTATCTTCAGTTAAGCCCGTTTGAACTGGCGGGGATTCAAGCCTATCCCTGTCCGAAGGTGGCGAAGGTTCCCCTTTGAAAGAAGCCTTTTCTTCGCACCGAGACAGCTGCTGAACTTTCCTCCGCACAACGCCGGAGGAGTCGGGGAATTCGCCAGCAGCAGGTATCGGATCAAAGCCGGCAAACCTTTTATTCTCCTCATCAATAGTTGCGGAGATATTTCCGTCTTTTTGTTTGTTTGTTTTTTACGGGCGAGAGGCATCGGACGGTCGCCAAAAAACCGTCTCCGGGTCAGAACTTATATAGCAGGCGCCCGATGACAGGATAGGAGGCTGCTCTTCTGTGGTTACACAGCGGAATTCAAATGTCAATCCCTCTGCCCGGGCGCCATCTCTTCTCTCTCTCTCCCTCGTTTGTCATCCCCCCGTTCTCTCTCTCTCTCTCTCTCTCTCTCGCCCTCCCCTTCCTCTCCCTGTGTTTGTCAGGGTTGGTGATTAGCTGTCACCCTCTGCAGCAGCAGATAACACCCCACACAGCCTGTCTTCCCCTCTGGGAGACGCACACACACACACACACACACACACACACACACAAATAAAAACACGCCGGGGCGTGTGCATGTAAACTAAAGACACTTAAATAGTCGCGACGGCAGTCAAAGGAGTTCATGCATTTACAAAGACGCATCCCCGTTTAAGTCTGTCACGAGCGGGTATCGCTTAGATCTGCTTCAAACTTTGATTCGGTGAATCTATTCCGTCGTCTGCTTTCCTCGGCACAGATTTTCGGGGTAGATTTTTTTCGGGGGTCTGCACTTATCTGTCAAGGCACACTCTCACTTGAATTTTTTTTTTTTAAAGCGTCATCAAAAAGGGACCATGGAATAAAAAAAAAACTGACAAAAAAGGTGAAAAAAAAAGTGCAGAGTCGGCATCAGAGATTCATAAACCAGGAAAGACTTCGGGACGGCTCGGGCTGTTTGCTTTATTTTCATCCCGACATCAATTCTCCGATATTCATCCGACTAACTTCGGGCGCTTTCCGTTCCTTCCTATCCATCAGTGGGACAAGCCGAGCAGGAATGTCATGAGCACTTTTTTTCTTTTTTTTTTGGTGGGGTCTGGAGTCCTAATGAAGATTTGTGGATGTGCCGGGCGGAGCTTTTTTTTTTTTTTTGGAAGATACGATTGAAACGTCGTGAAGACGGCGAGCGTGGATATGATGCATATGTTTATTAAGCATGTGTGGATCAACAAGACAATCACACAAGGGGCCACAATATGTTAGCATTAATGGTCGCGTGAAAATTGTCAAAATTGTCTTTAACAGAGAGAAACAAATTCCTTTTCTTCAACCTCCGACGTACTGTTATCTGAAGTCTCTACGTATATATATATATATTTTTGTTCTATAATCTCTGCTCCTTATCTTAGCTTAATCACTGGCATCTTCATAGGTCAATATATCAACATAAACATTAATCTAATTTAATTTTGAGGAAACCATCCGGTGCTAATCGTTATTTAAAAAATGCCCCTTAAGCTCCGGCAGTATACAAAAATGTACTTTATTTTCTTCTTTCTTCTTCTCATCTGCTTCTTCATAACATATTTGTAGATCTCAACAGCAATTATGTGGTTGGTATAAAGGAGACAAACCCCACAAATGTATTATCCGGGGGTCACAGGTGCCACGAATGCAGTAAGTTATTAAAAAAAAGTAAGTTATTACTTTATAAAGTTCTATCACGTCTGAAATATCAGCGAACGAGAGGTTACGAAAAGCGGTGTCCATTATGGCGTAATAATGGCAAGGCTCCTCCTCCAGCCAGCTGTAATAATGCCCCGCTTTGTTTATATAACGAGTCCATTGGAGGTGGAGACTCCCGGGATTGATGACGCGCAGTGACAAACCTAGATGTTTGACCAATCACAGCAGAGCGGGCGTCCTTAGGGTAAACAAGATTTAAGCTTTTGTTTTCATTGAGCGAGGCTTAAGATCATTTTTTAATATTTCAAAGAAAAGACAGTTTTGTACAACAGACACATACTGATGATACAATAGAGTCCAACATCTATTTAAGACACACTTAAATCACACATAAGTTGACCTTTAAATATTTGTTTTACTTCTTTTCTTTTCTTCAGACCCGTACTAAAAGCAAACCTACCGTCCAGAACAACACCCATTATCTCAGCTGGTAAAAAGTACATAAAGGTAAACATCTATTAAACACTGATTTATATGTAATATTAAACACATAAATCACCTTTAATTATCCACACACAAGAACATCCAGGGGGTCAACTTGGCAAACAAGAGTCCGACTCGACATCGAGAACCAGCACAAACGAGGATTATTCCGAGAGCCGCTCAGTCCAGTTGATGTCATGCTCCGTGATTAAATTACACACCGGGGGCTCGTGCTTCTGCAACAAAGGCAAAGAATAACCTCGACACTCACACGAAGCCCCAGTGAAATATTTGATCAAGAGAGGCCGGGACGATAGCGTCTAAAGCCTGGGCTCCCCCGAGCACCTCCGTATCCCCCCTCAAACGGAGCCAAAGGTTTAACGTCAAAAAAATGTCTATAATACGATAAGGGAACCCATGAACTCCTCGTCCCCCTCGTCTCATCTTCCGTCACCGAAAAAACACAAGTATGGAAACACGGCAGATAAGTATCCATCGAGGGTTTTTTTTTTTTTTTTATCTCCGAGGACCCCCCCCCCCTCCCCGAGCATCTTTGCTCAAACAATGTCGGCTAATCACGGCGTTCTAACGGGACATTTTCAAACAGTCGGGGAACAAGAGGTGATTCCGCGGATGACAGATCTGTTATGATGGAAAATGGGGGATGAAACGGAGGGAGAGAGGGATGAAGACGGCAAGACAAATACAAAGAAAGACGTATGAGATCGCGCCCCGGCCTCTGTGTACATACGGAGCGAAGGGAAAGACCAACACATTGAGATAAGCCTCCTTTGCTCAGGCCTCGTTTTAAGAGTAATTTGGCAGCGACGGCCGCACGTCTGTTGGCAGCCGCTGATATATATCCCTCAGTGTTTGCTGAATTACTGTACCTCCATTTTTTTTTTTTGTAACCCGCAGTTCTGGGGTGAACACACAGCAAGAGCGAGTTCATCAGTAATGGATGAGAGAACAATTATATTGTCGGGAAAAACAAAAAAAATACACATGAGAAGCTAACAAGTGATGACTTTTACCGGAGTTAATAGAGCATGTGTTTCCAACTGAAGGCTCAAACTGTTACTTGAGTTTATTATAAGTAGATATTCAACCAAATAACCTGTAAAAAATACCACAACTTTGGACATATTTGCTAGCTAACGTCAAAGCGAAATATTAGCCGTAACTTAAATGTTTTGGATGTCGGTTGTTTCTTGGTAAAACAATACTACAATAAGTACAATACAATATAATAGTACAATTCTGAGTTCGGGGGCAGGAGTGGAGTAAAAGTATCATGATGTTCTGTTCTATGTTAGTCTTTGTATCCTTTTTCTTTGTTATTTTTCTTTGATCTATGTTCTTTAGACTTAGATTGTATCATCTTGTTCTTTGTCTTTATTTCTCTATGTTCTTATTTTATTTTATTTATTTTTTATGAAAAAATTGCTGCATTTGCTGTGGCTAAATGGAAAAAAAAACAAAGTTCTACCTACCTACCTACTATCTAGAAAAATCCCACCTTAAAGGTCTTGACCAGCTTACGATTGTAACATACCTAACATACAAGTATGTGATCCATAAAATGACATCAAACTAAGACAACTGTGTGTTTTCTGTTATTTTTACATTTATATTAACAAAAAAAAACAACTTACATTAGTAGCTCGGCTTTAACTGTTTTTTTTATCTCGAGCTGTATCTCAAATCATATACTTCCCGTGCACTGGCAGTTAGTATGCATCAGGATAGTGTGCGTACTAACTAGTACGCAAATTCTCAACAGATAGTACGTCTCAAATCAAACACTGCCGCTACACACTAACAGGAAATGACGCGACAGCTTCTTCTTCTACTACTATTTAACGATGTTTCAACCAGTTGTAGGAAAACTATCGCCACCTGCTGGCAGCACGTTTTGAAAGTTTGGATCAAGAAGTATGAGAAACAAAAAAATATGACTTAAAAAACTGACATCGGTATTAAGATGAAATATTAACCGAGATGCTGTCGCTCTCAACATTTTTTCTTGCCACCCCCCATTGAATGGTAGTGACTTAACTTCCATTTACAACGTCAACGTCACTAAGATGGCGGCCATTTAGGGTAGAAAGTGTCCATCGATAATTACTCAGTTTTGTGGGTGTTTTAGTGACAATTTATTGTGCATGGCGCACTACATTTCACATACTTACACGCACTTATGCACTAAAAATACTAAGTCTAAGTACGCAAGTATGCGATTTGAGACACGGCTCAGGTCTTGATGTGCAAGGAATTCTGAGATACCACTTACTGCCAAGTGAGGTCCCTGAAAGAATCTTAAAACCGAGGCAGCTACAACCCTTACACTTGTTCTTCATTCCTCAACTTTTGGGAAGGCACTCGCTCTTCGCGGATTTTGAGCTCGAGGACATAAACTGATGATTAAAGAGATGAATCCGAAACCAAACGAGGCCCACGATGTCATTTTCCACGTGGCCTTTGGGTTGTTTGAAAGAGAATCAACGCAGATGACTTTTCCATGTTATAAAGATCCCACTGTTTAAGTTAAGATTGTTTATCTTAGAGAGGATTATAAATATCAACAATTACACAAGGACTTCCAAAAAGAATCAAATGTTTTGTTAAATTCATGAAGTTGATGTGAGACAGACAATAACACAACCAGACTCATACTTTACGATACAGAAAGTTATGTAAATATACATTGTTTGTCCTAAAACCTCAACTTTTGGAAATTTTTTTCCCAAATGGGATGGAGTTTGCCACCTTCCAAGATGTATACATACAGTATGTTTACATACATAAGTGATGGGATTCAATGTAGAAATGGAGAAGATGTTTCTTGTTGCAACAGTTTGTTTTCATGTCTTAACAAGAAGCTGTCTCGCTTACAGTTGATACAAAACTCTGCAGCGAGAATTCTGACCCGATCTAGTAGAAGAACTTACATTTCCCCGATCTTTCAATCTCTTCAATGGCTGCCAGTTTCTTTCAGGATCAACTTCAAAAAACATCTTAAGACACCTTTTCCTTCTGAGACTTTTGTGTTTGTCTCGGTGTTGTCTTGACTTTTTAAGTATATATTTTATTGAGTATTGATTGTTTAAGCGCTTTGTGACCCTGGTCTGGAAAAACCGCTCTAAAAATAGAAATTACTTACATACTTATATGCACTGATAAAGGACCTTCAAACATGTTGGTAAAAAAAAAACCAAAATGTATACAGCTATAATATATATTTGTGTTTTAAAGGAAAAAACTAAATAAAAAGGGGAAATGTGAGGAAATAAATTCAAGTTAACATAACAATCGTTAAATTAAATTACTTTGTTTGACCGTTGTATCCAAGTTGGGTTTCTAAACGCACTGAGGAGTAAAAACAATAAAAGATACGATTCATGTTTTAGTATTACAGTGTCACTGTTCATCCTTCATATTGAGGAGAAAAAGGCTTTCGGCGATTGAGTCTTGATCACTTAACATGGCTATAAACAATTCCTACAGCACTTCGACGATGACAACGCCCTGGAATGGCTTCGAGGTAAGATAAGGACACGTCTTTTTGTCAAAACCTCCTAAAAATGAAAGTCAAATTGTTTCCATGCAAACAGCTATAGAGAGTTGAAACAAGTTCAGGAAATCTTTAAAAAATCGTAATTATTTAACTTGAGTTTTTGTTATGATGGAAGCGTCTAGTCAGAATAGGTTAGAATGGATTGACCATGTTGCAATGCATGCTGGGTCAGTAGACCAACTTCCTGGATGCCTGGGTTAATCTCGAGTCAATAATCTTTGAAACAAATAATAGAAAAAAATTTTCTAGATCGTACATCTCAGCCGCAAGAACGCTCCGACGATCCAAAAAAACGACGCCACCTGTCGCCGGATTATCAGAAACGCTCCACGATGGTAATCAAAGTCATCATCTAAACAAACATCTGTGGAGCAGGAGAAAACAAACTTCAGGGGATAAGGAATCAAAGTGCGACTGTGACCAGGTAGGAAAATAATCTGGCTAATCCTAATCGAAGCTCTAAAGGCTTTTATAGATCGACGTCATAGATTTTCTCTCCGTCTCCATTTCTACCTGGCTTAGGTTTAATTCAACTCAATTAAATCAAGCCAAGAGTGCGGGAGTTCGCCGAGAAAGCAATCATTCATCTTCGTGTCAAGCCACTTCATCCCGGCAAAAATGAAAAGAAGGAGCCGCCACTTCTGCTCTTTTTTTTCCCCCCAACAGATACCATTAGGCCAGTCAATAGAGGCTGAGCCACCTCTGGTATAATTACTGCGCTTGACAAATAACTATTTGTATGAAAGAGCGTATCAGACTTTTTTTTTTTTTTGTCTGCAGAGCTGCTTTTTCTTCACTAGACTTGAGAAGATAAACTGTGGCCAACAGTCAACCAGGAAATGTATAACGTGCAACATTTTTTCAACTTTAATAGCGTCTCTCTAGCTTTTTTTAAGAGAAGGTCATGAGTTCAAACACCAGATTATGAAGCTGCTAATGTTGTGTTTCAGGTGAACCGGGTTCGGTCCAAAATACTGAGCTCAGTGGTCAGTAATTGTTACGAGCCCCGATTCGACAATACAAGATAACTTTAATAAATAACCCCAATTTTTTCGGAAAGCTTCGTAGACACAAATCGTTTTAGGACATAAAATGAGGAAATTACGTATATATAATTGGACTATTATAGTACATTTATCAAACAACTATACCAATACAATAGAGTATGGTTTGTACGGTTGTGTTTCCTCTTCATCCACATTTGTATCGCAAACTAAATATAACTTGTTTGGGTCGACAATTTCAAGAAAAAACTTTTGTTGATGTTGCCATCTTGTTTTCCTGACTCGCGCAACTGTAGCATCATTACAGTTCTCCAGATGGTAATTCCTAAATATTGAATAAAAAAATGTCGTCTATGAACGTCTTAATTTTGTTTTAAACTGGTGGAAGATTTAGACGTCATGTTCCAATAAAAAAAGCTTTAAAAAACTGTTGGTCTATATTTTTTTTTTAATATTTCCCTTGATATCTATGATAGCCAAACTCATGTTGATTAAACAGCTACATTTTTTTTTTTTTCGGTGGTGGTTCTACAAACGTACCCCTTTGACCCATTCAGTGGTCCCTGAAAAATACTTTGATATAGTTATTAGATTTTACGTTAAATTTTAAATAATTTCTAATGCACATTTTGTCAGTATAATTTAAAAATAATAAGGGACGATGTTGTTTTAATACATGGTTGATTTGTCATTAAAGTTTTGATGCTTAAACATTAATTTGTCGTCATTTTTTAATCTATAATTGAGTTCACTTTCCTACTAGCAACTCTCAAGATTACCCAAACGCACACAAGCTTTGGTAGCAATAGATATAACTCCAGAGTCGCTTGCCGAACAATCCCGAAGATAGAAGGTAAGTAAGTCAGTAAGTAAGTAATATTTATTTATATAGCGCTTTTCGAGACCAGGGTCACAAGGCACTTAAACAATCAAAACAATACTCAAAAAAGTATATACTTTAAAGATCAAGATAATACTGAGAACAACACAGGAGTTCGAGAAATTCAAGGAAAAGCCTGAACAAATAGAAACGTCTTAAGATGTTTCTTAAAGGAGTCAGTAGACTCCATCAAGCGCAAAGAGAGAGGAAGATCGTTCCAAAGCTTAGGAGCAACAGCCTGAAAAGATTTCTCTCCTCTGGTCCTGAGCCGTGTGCGTGGAACCATAAGTAGATTCTGATCCACAGACCTCAGAGCCCGAGCTGGGGTGTAAGGCTGGATCAGATCAGTGATGTAAGGAGGAGCCTGACCATGAATAGCTCTGAAAGTAAGAACCAGAATTTTAAAGTTGATCCTGAAAGAAACTGGAAGCCAGTGAAGGGTTTTAAGGACCGGAGAGATGTGAGTTCTTCTACTTGAGCGGGTCAGAATTCTCGCTGCAGAGTTCTGAATCAACTGCAGACGAGACACATCCTTCTTGTTAAGAAGCGTGACGTTATGAGCGAAAAGCTGTTTAATTTCCACTTAAACAAATACGGTTTCAGGTCGTGACCCCTCAAAAAAACCAAACAGGTACCGACATGTCTCCACTTCCTGGAATCCATCAGTCTGACTTCCAGATCCCTCCATCAAAACCCTCACAGAAGACGCGCTCGCTTTCACTTTTCCGTCCAGTGAAAACTCAATTTTTGGTAATCGTAGATAAAGAACGGAGCCCGGAGGTGAGCCGTTTGTTTTTTTTTTTCTTCCCCGGCTGCACCAGGGATTCATTTTCGACACAATCACCACAACACCTTCCAGGCTTTTGTCCTTGGTCGCTGGTCAGCCTCCTCCCTGATCACGAGCGTATCAGGCAGCTGTTTAAACCTATTCAATAGATACATATTTCATGAGCGACGGTAAACACGCCGCGCTCGCTATTGCCAATCTAGCATTGAATAATGCATTCATACTGGATCAGCTAATGAATTGAGAGCTCGGGCGAGTGAATAGAAAGAAAAAAATAACCAATACTCAAAGAAGAAATGGAATTAATGAGTAGAGGTGAACGCTCGGTGGCGAACGCCGTCCTCCAACCCACCCTTTTGTCTCTGGTCGGAGTTTTACATAAACAAATGCCGGGCGGACTTTGGCGGTCTTCGCTGTGATAGTGGATTTCAAAGATGTGTAAATTATGTTATGTCAGGAGAGGAGCTTTGATCTGCTTTTCCACCACAAACCTGGTTCTACAACAAAAGCTGACAAGCAGACCTCGGAGAGGAACCAGCAGCGCTTCATTAGATGAGCCTCTGGACCTCCAGATGAACCTCATCTTGAAGGTTTACTGTTGTTTTCTCCACAATAATACTTTAAAAAAAGCTGTTTTTGTCCCTATTCAATTCAAATGAAAACATACTATTTGGTTTCAAGATACATATATGTGACCAGGGACATTTATTATGTATCTATTCGTTTCATAGTCAAGGTTCTTTTGTGTTTTCATATGAGACAATATCGTAAAAAAATATGTTTTTTTTGCTAGATTAAGCTATTCAACATTGTTCTGCTGTCAATTATTTACGACTTTACTTCATAGAGGTTGTAGATACAGCAATATATCGCAGTACTTTGACCTCTGATAATCTATTATTGATGTTTCATTTTTCAACATTTTTTTTTTCTATTCTTGATAAATAAATAGAGAAACCTGATTCTACGTCTTCCACACCTCCGCTAAGGTGGTACTCCACTGTATGTTGCGTTGCTAAAGGGCACAAACATATTCAACAGAATTCCCCATGTTTGGAAGCCCTTCGGTTACACAATATTATCCGATTTGACTTTATTCACTATGTAGAAGATCGCGATATTTGGATCGTATTTTATCATGATGTTCAGGCTAATACACAGGATAAAGAGTCTTTGATCCAGTGGCTATCGCTATAAGACGTGAATAGCGATTTGTCTTTTGAGAAGAAAAGTATAACTACAGATCTACAAGCTGCTGATAATTAAATAAGTATTAATTAATATAATTAGACATTTGTAGACAAAAGTCAATGTAACAATAGTTCGACTTATGTCCGTAATACAAAGAATGTTGTCAGATAACCTTTTTTATTACTCATGAGCAGTACTTTACGGCTAAAAAAAATAATAATATCTTGATTTACAATTTTAAAGAGATGTAGGCCCAACATTTATTTAATCAATATATTGGTTTTTAGAGGTTCAAACCTGGTAAAAGAGCTGTGTAATATTGGAAAAACCCCTTGAAAACCAGACACGATTGAATTAGTTTCTTTCATGGCTCATTTGAAAGTAAGAAAATACCTTAAAACATCATTATAAATCTTAAAAAACAAACATTATTGTTGTTTGACATTACATTCATCTGTATATTGCACTAGAATATTGACTTTTTCACTTGCTATTTTTTCTTTAAAAGTTAGATATCTTGATTCTTTCAATGTACATTGATGTAAGCAATTAATGTAAAAGGGTTTTGGAGGAAAACGTTTATTTTCTTTCGACCATCTCTGTATTGAGCAAACTCAACTCTCCCCGACCAACAATTACAACAATAACTACATGAGAGACAGTATGTGATACTCAGCAGAACTACTTCAAAGAAGAACGAGACGGAGAATGAAATCCCCGTGTCAGAGCTGTAGTTTTAGAGTTTAGAAACCGGCGCCCAACTGAGATTCCTTGGCATTTGTTCTCCGCGTGGGGTCTCGTTGATGCCTTTGCAGCTGCGAGCAGTTCCCGTGGATATTGCCTGGAAGTTACGGCGTCGAGAAGAATGAATATTACTTCCAGATGTGTCACATACTTCACAAACTATCACCTGGAGTCATTTGTGTCGCTTTTTGTTTTCTGACATTTCGCTTCCGCGGCGGCGGAAACAATTGAAACTCCTTCAATGCCCAGTGCAACAAAAGCAGCTGCAGACCACAAGATACAAACGCTTCCCCCTTGTCTAATGGCCTCGCTACTTTTATGAAGAGCACTTAATGCTCTTCATAAAAGAGAGAAAGTGATATCCATAAGCTCAGTTATGCGAATTAGCTGTGGGAACACTCGGGTCATATATTATAAAGTTGAAGAGCTAAGCCCACTCAAGAGCTTGACTGAATTTCTGACGCACATTTTTTTTGCTTTTCAGAGAAGCATGAAACGGAAACTAGATTTTTTATTGCTCCTAATGCTACCCAAGATAGCGCAACTGTCACCGCTCTGATATATTCTCCACACCGGAGTGACTAAGAGGACATGTGGAATCATTTCAGACTCAGAGACTCAACGGTACCGGGGGTCATACCAGGTCCGTCGACGACACCTTCAACATTGTTTAAAGAACCAATATGAGGTAGAACAACTGGAAAACGATATCTGATGGCAACAGACCGATAAAGTCCACCTCATGATGTCACCTGAATGAAGGTCCAATAAAGTTCAGGTAATATCTGATGCTTCCCATACATGGATGAGACCATGTTCGTCTACTTTTCACTGCCATAATTCATTCATTCATTCATTTTCTATTCCGCTTAATCCTTTACGGGGGTCGATTTCATTAATATTGCGCCTAAGAGTAGGTTATGGTATATAAGGTAAGGTAAGGTAAGGTAAAACTTTATTGATCCCTCAGGAGGTCTCCTTTGGGAAATTGTTTATTATACCAGGGGTCACATAGGTGGTAGCCAAGGAGTTGCCCTCTAGGCCTGTAAAAAATATATATTTTTCGTACATTGAAACTTATTTTGTGTTTCCTTTTTGTTTGCACATAGATAATTGTTGAAGAATCATTTATGTGATTACTGTATTGGAAGAATATTTTGTTTGTTATTTCAAAAGTGTTTACAAAACTGAGGATAGCTCTACAGGTCACATGTTGCTCTTTGAGTAGCTTGCAGTCGTAAAAATCACCCCTATATCTTACTGTTCTGAAACATCGCCCCCTGTTGCGTCCCATTGATTGCAATGATGGGCACTAGCTGCCAATGCTGAAAATGGCTGGTTTAAGTACTATTTCCGCCCTACTGTCTTGATACGGGCTACGTGATGACGTCACACGCCGCAGACACGACCAATGCGTTTTTTTCAGCGTAGGAAACTTCAACTGAACGATTGCAGGGCACAGGACCACACATAAAACATTTATATACTGTACATTTTATTTAAAAATGGAAAGTAAATTTCACCTCAAAAGAATGTGTAATGGCTACATATGAAGACGCTGCTAGCTAAACTGCGTCCTATGCCAGTTTTTTGTTTTTTTGCAAGTTTTAGGGTCAAGGTGACCCAAAGGCCTGAGAACCAATGTGTTTGCGGTATCCCTTGTGTTGTCTCTGGGTCAAGGTGAACGGCCTCCCTGGCTTCCATTAATACGTAACGGGCCTTTGGGTCACCTCGACCCTGACATAACACAAGGGTTATGTGTACATTTTTAAACAAAGGCAGCTTTTTGTCAAGAAATCCCTGCTCGGCACTCGCCGGTTTGTACAGCATCGTAATGGCTATGATGAAGATCTACCACCAAAATACTCTTTACGCCGCTGTCTCGGATCAACATCCCAATAAGTTAAAAAAAAAACAAAAAAAACAAAGATGGAGGACAGAAATCATTCACCGGTCACTAAGCATACAGTCCCAGTTAGACAGCTTTAGCACACAACTTAATGTGTGTTGGCTAATTTGCAAACTGCCTTGATGTGAACAATCTCTCTGCATGTTCTGGTTGGCCGCATGGCCTGATGGGATGGCACACCATTAGCCCCGTCAGACTGCAGGGCCCCGCTGTTAACATTACAATGTGTAGCGGAGCATAACAAAGTGAAGGAAGACTTCATCTCGCAATATTTGTATGCCTCTCCCTCCCTATCTCTCTCTCTCCCTCCTCGTGGTCAACGCGACGCCGCCGCCGCCGTAGATACAAGACGATCAATATTAGCTCAAAGAATTTGGCGGCGTCGGCTCTTCGGAGCTTTAGTGTTTTCATAACAGCCCCTTTCCGAACGTCCTCCATCACGGCTGGTAATCACTCGTCTCAAACCGTTTAATTACAGCTCGGCAATGACTACTTAACGTGATTAGATGTTATACCTTATTGTCGCCAGTGAATTATATGAATGCTTATTTATTTATTTATTTTCGTCGCGGTGACGCCGGGAGAGCCGAGTGACAGCGAGCTCCTCGAATGCGTGGTATTACGAATAAAGTCGTAAATATAAGCTCGCGAGCGTCGCGTCACGTCCCGCCACACAGTGCGCTGTAAGGTCTTTTGCATAATTGCAATAAAAAAGTGTATTGGCCTGACTGATTGAATTCAGTCGAGGTAATTGCAGCATAAACAATGTAGTTGACTGTCACAGCTACTGTGCCACTACGCTGTCAACAATCCAGATATTTTTCTAGTGTCTGTGATCAGATCATGCAGATCCACAGCCCGCCGTGTAATGAGTATAATTACATGGTGCGCATGTGTTACCTGTGGGGAGTACACACATACACACACACACATGCACACACACACGCACACATGCACACACACACATGCAGGAATGAAATAGAGCACACATTTTCCATCTTCGCCGCCTGTCAATCAAAATCAAACTGGGTGGAGAATACTCTACGAGGCATGCTATCTGGGATTCTCCCCCCTCCCCCCAGACGGATAAACAAAAACAAACATAAAGTCTGGCCACGTTTTTCCATCATACAGTCATGAATTAGAGCATGTATTAGAACGACATGTGTGTAGTATTGTCGAGTACTTGACTCTTGAAGAAGTCGTAACTGATTTCATGTGTTTTGAAACCGAAATATGTCCAAACATCAGCCTTAAAAACTGCTGGAGTCAACTGTATCCTCTTGTCCTCAGTTATAACCGAAACTCGTGGGATTTCATTGTTACTTTAGCCGGCTACTGCCATCTAGTGACCGGGAGTTACATTGCAACACTTAAGACACAAAATAAAACAATCGCTGTGAATATTTTAAACTATATATGGTTACTAATAATACTAATCTAATATGAACTATAAAATACTGTGATAAGAATTAAATTAAGTCAGCTAGTCGAATGTATCCTCTCGTCCTCAGTTATCGTTGGGATTTCGTTGTTGGTTAACCTGCGGAGGACGTCAAGACTGCTGCCATCTAGCTGCCGGAAAAAACATTATAATTATTTTCATGTTAATGGTAAATAAAAAAAATAAAATGCAATTATTTAAATATAAAAACATAAAGTAACTATGATTAAAGTAAAATCAGATTTGTAAGCCCCGCTACAGTGCTTCTGAATACGTGATTAAAAACTTCACAATATTTACTTTATCCATTTTTTCTCACACTCCTACTATTTAAATAGCTCTGATTAAAAGTTTGCATATTTTCTGAACTTTAAGGCGCATTAACCGAGGTGCAGATTCTTAGTATAACTATGGAGTATAAATACTATACAGTCTCGTAGTTTATCAAAATGTTGACATTTTTTTTCGTGCCACGTACCATTAAAATATATCCGAGGTCATTAAGTAGAACTTTGAATAAATACATTAGGCGACTTGATAAAGATGTTGATTTTTAAGAAAATGTAAGTAGTTTAAAGGTAAACTAATGTGTTTATTTAAGTGTGTCTTAAATATATATAGGACCTCTATTTATCAGTGTGTGTCTGTTTTCATTTAAATATTTACATATGAAAATGTGCTTAAGCCCCGCCCACTGAAAACACTTTTGGAGATTAAATCTTGTTTACCATAACCGACGCCCACTCTGCTGCGATTTGGTCAAGCATCGAGTTTCGTCATTAATCCTGGAATTCTTCACCTTCAAGGGACTCGTTGTATTAACAAAGCGGGGCGTGATTACAGCTGGCTGGAGGAGCAGTGAAGCCATTATTACGTCATGTTACAATCCGCTCTCGTAACCTCTCGTTCGCTGTGATTTCAGACGTGGGAGAACCTTATCAAGTGATACATTGAAAACACGGTCATGATGAGGGACTTACTGCATCTTGGAGAGAAAAGACTTCAACATTTAAAATCGTATATAATATCTCAGATATATATCAAGGTGTTACTCGTACGAAGCGCGAACAGTCGATGCGTCACCAGCGAGTAACGGCGGCGTCGTCTTATTAGCCACCTCAGTCCGTATCGACGCTCCCGTCCGTCAATAGGACCACCTTTTCCCCCGGACTATCTGCCACCTTTTTATCGACGCCGACTCCACAACGAGTTACACCCCCATCCCCCCCCCTTGTCACCCCCTCTCTCTCTCGACTTCCTCTCCACCGGCGGCGGCGCCACATGCTCCGAGGCAAAGTCAATGTCTATCTCTTGTTTCCCACTGCACACCTCCCTTCTTCCCACTTGTCTCGCACACGTCTGAGGCGTATCAAGAGTTGTAAATAGAGTGGAGCTTAAATGACAACAGCCATTCTTTGGAAGGGAGGTGAGTGTGGTGGGGTGTTGGGGGGGTGATTTGTGTGAAAGACTGCTGGCGGAGATAAAATGTTGGGCTTTAGATCCAAGTCCACTTGAACGCCTTTTTCCCTTTAGTGAGCATTATGAAGGCAATGGACCACATCATAGTATTTGTTTTGCTTCAGAGCTGTCCCCTGTGATTTATGTTCCTCCGGTGAAAATAATTCATGTCACGATACAACTTTTTCTGTGTCGCCGCGAACACGCTGGAAGACACTTGTGGCAGCAGTGCCAGTGTTGTCTGCTGTGGGCCCCCCCGCCCCCCTGGCAGGGGGGGAAGAAGCTCATGGAAAAGGTTACCCAGCAGACTGGCTTTTGTATGGTAATGTGACCTCCAGCTCCCAAAGGAGCCTCGACACCCACCCAGAACCCCCCCCCCCCACCCCCTCAGCGCTCATGAACCAAACACGGTAAATGTTTTTTTCTCTGATAGGCACATGACTGCTGCTTAGTCGGCGAGAGAAAACTCTTGTACAGGAAGTCGAAGGATGTTTTTCTTGTTGACGAATCAAGTGAAATGATTGTGTTTCTGATGCAGCAGGTGGACTTCAGTCTTCTTCGGTTGGGAATCACATACTAGTTCTAAGGTCATTTAGTTATTAACAATGTTAAAACTTGTATATTAAAGTATACAGAAATGACCTATGGCTGGAATAAGTAGATGAATGGGAAAATTTGTACATAAAACATTTTAAAATACTTGACTTGGAATTACACAAGATAGAAATCCAGTTGAATAAAACAGTTTCTATTTGTTCATGTTCTTGGGTTAGATTTTAGAACTCTGATTTCCTCCCATAGTAAAATTAAAAAAAAGAATAAAGAGGTGAATTAACTGCAGCAAAATATTATTTATATATTTATTTTAATATATTTTATTTTTATTTTAGGACAGTGACTTCAGTAATAAATGGAATATTTTGGGATATTTTTTAGCTTGATCTGAAAAGTTCAACGTATCTAAAAAATATATATATTATCATATTCTTTTCAAAACATTAGAAACATTGTTTATCTTGTATTTACATGGATATCACTTTTTCTGAATAACCCAAAAAAATAATAATTCCATTGAATCTTGTTGGTAACAGAAAAATGTCAATTTTTGTTGTTGTTTGTTTTCATATTTAAAAATATGAATAATTATTTTACGTGGACTTGATGTCATTCTTTATTTAACCTATTTAACCAACAATATTTTTGACTCACCACAAAAATAATAATAATTCCATTGAATCGTTTATTAATTTTTTAATTTTTTTTAAATTGATTTCATGTTTTACTTTTTTCTGTAAGATTGTACCATTTAACATATACATACACGTAATATACGTACATATTTTGACTAGAACAGAAATAAATAAATTGCATAATTCTATTGAAAACCTGTTTTTTTTTGTAAATTCTTTACAACACATTTCATTTTTTCCCCCGATGGTGCATCTCATAGCTTCCCAAGACAAAAATACTATTAAAAAAAACCTTTATTCTTCAAATATTGCAGAATAATATGGACCCAACAACCTTCATATAACGAGAAAAAGGAGTCCAACAACAACCCATCTCAGCATCAGACAGTCTTTTTATCATTCAAAACAATAAAAGTGCAGATATTTCTCCCGCCCGGTGCATGAAAAGCCAAACATCCTGAAATAGAAAGGAAAACTGTTGCGGGGCAGAGAAAAGGGATCCAAAGCAATTAAACCAAATTAAATGAATGCCCTCAAGTTAAATAGTGTTAATAGTATTCAGGGAGACAAATTTGAGATTCAACCCACAGCGAAAAAATGGTGTGATCCACTCGGATTGCCGAGAACAAAAAAAAACAACAGAAGCTTTAATTATATTCAAAAAGCTTTTAAAGAGGCGAGCGTTTTGTTGCACGCCGTCGCAGGCCGATCGCTTCTGGAGCACCTTTCGCATCCCTGACCCCGGGATTATTTAACTCTTGTTGTAAACGTTGCAGTGAATGAAAATCCAGTTGAAACGAGCGAATCCCCCAAATGGTGTTCCACGGGATGTAATGAAAAACAATGAAAGCACTGGCAACTGGTGACAGCTTCAGAGATGTGCGCGATGAATCAAGATGACAGTGATGAAAATGAAGAATAACATGCGCTGTCAGGCATGAGATGATAAAAAGATATCATCCAACAGATGGAACTATACACTCCAGTCCCACTGTACACACATGCAGGCGCGTGTCTATATTTTCTACTCATTTTTTTTTTTATTGATCCTGTTATTTTGAGCCAGGCATGGATTCAGAACCAAACAAAGTACTCCCCGAAGACACGTATTCACATCTTTACATCTTCAGAAACACATCAATTAAGTCCTTCTTCTTCTTTTTTTTTAACCTAAAAGATAAAACACACAATGCAAGAATAACGATTTGTGTATTTGTTCACAGATCTCAAACAAAAACGACGTAAGTAAGTATGTCATTATTTGTGAAACGCCGTTCTCGGGACCGGGGTCACAAAGCGCTTGAACAATCGAAATAATACACAGTTAGAATAGGTACTTTAAAAAGGTAAAGACAAACACAGCAGCACCAAGAACATTGAAAAAAAATTTGCACAAATAAAAAGGTCTTAAGATGTTTCTTTAAGGAGTCAGTAGATCCATCAAATGCAAAGGGAGAGGAAGTAATGATCGGGGAAAATGTGAGTTCTCCTACTAGAGCAGGTCAGAATTCTCGCTGCAGATTTTTCTATTAACTGTCACATTAAATACAATCTTATTTTCGCATATATATATAGATTTTTATTTTTCTTTTACTGTGTAATAATGTGCTGACATTGAAATGGTAAACCTTGAAATAAAAAGGGTCAATGATTTTCACCAATAATTTCATTTTTTTTTTAAACATAATTTTTGCCCTACGGTTCTGGAAAATATCATTTAAACTTATTTTCTTCAATTTCATGTGGATTTTAACTTCTGGTAAAAGGTAGAGTACATTTATTTAAACTTATATAAATATACAAACATAAATACCGTATAGAAGTGTTTCTTAAGAGTTGATATTTTTGACATTTTCATTGTTTTCCTGATAATAACCAGTTAAGTTTTGACAGCAATAGCTATGACATTGTACTTACCCAGAAAGTACTTTTAGGAATTCCTTCAAGTTTTCTTAGCTAGTCACGTAACTAACTGATTGATAACCAGTTATTGATGAAAGAATGCTGATCTAATCATCTATTTTAATTGAGTTTTTTTAAATTTACATACATAATTCTGTGCATTTCAGACATTATTCATAGGGAATAAGGGCAATAATGGGGCAGCAGGTGAAAATTGCTCTATGGAACTCGCTGGCACAACACACACAAACCGAAGAACGGTCGACGGATCCGATTCAAAAACACCAACAAACGCCGCGTCAGCAAGTGTACGGATCCGAAAACTAAACGGGAGTCGCGACCACCTTCAAGTGACTTGCTCACGGTGCCCGAGGCAGGACCCCCCTTCTGAACTCATTCCACCTCCACCGGGGTCCCCCCTTCACCCTCATTAAAAAAATAAAAAAAAACCTACGTCAAGTCACGATGTCAAATATCTGTACCACGATATTTTCCCCTCTATTTGTTTGTCTATTAAAAAAACTTAATTATGAATGAATGTCACATTGAATTATTCATGACCCCCCCCCCCCCTCTGGTTGGTGTGAAGAAAAAAAAAATGGCCGCCCCCTCCTCAGCTTCTTCCCCTTCACTGTTTCTTCAACCCCTTTTAATAGTACAATGCACTACTGTAGGTTATTGGTCTTCCTCCACCAACCCCCTGCACTTAGTCCTTATTAAAATCCCCACGGCACATAAACACACACATGGCGACACCTGCACACACACTCGCACACACACACACTCGCACACAGGCCAAGGACCGTCTGCCGGTACAAACCATTTATTAAAGCTCCTGTGAAGGTCCTGGCAGTCAGCCAGAGGGAGACATGACTTTGGATCCCATTCATGTCCACATCAGCAGAGTAAAATGTTTCTAGGTGTTGATCCATGACAGCCATTATTGCCGCGATCCACTTTTATCATTGTCAAATTCCACAAAGGAGAAAATAAGCCTTTTTTTTTTTTCTCCTCGTGCACTTTAACAGCTTGTCAATACAGTTCAAACTCGCTCTAAACAGCTGCAAAAACCCCGAGACCGGATTTGCATTTGAAGGCGACTCTTTAAATAAAGGAGGAGAGAGGAGGAAGAAAAAAGAAAAAGAAAAACCCCGCTGTCGGCGGAGATCTACCAGGACACGACCTCCGTGGTGTGTCTTCGTGGCGGGAGCAGACACACCGGGATGAATCCCAAATCAAAAAAAAAAAGAAAAAAGTACAGCTGGTGTAGTCGTCAAGATCACCTCGACCAAGAGCAAGAGCTTCTAATGGAGCAGAACAAAGTAGAGTCACGACTCTGTGGCGAGGAGACGAGATCAAGACTCGTTCGAGGAGGAAGAGACGCCGGTGAGTTAAAGAGTCCTGGTTTAGTGAGAAGTTTGTCGTTCGTTCCTATTCAAGAAGATCGACACGAAGAATACAGTGAACACGACATATCGTTTGTACGTCAACGAGGTCAAGATTATACGATAAAAAACATCTGGAGGTGAAGAGGGAATATGAATCGATAATCACTGACTAGTGTTGTCATAAATGCGAGCTCTTAGTCTCTAAGTTTTCTTATAATCTTGTCTTGCTATTGTCTTGTCTTGGTCTCAATACTGCAATGTCACTAGCAAAAGCAAAAGGTACAAAAACCTGACATTTTTGAAAAGTGTTGGTCTTTTTTTGGCCCCGTCTTGGTCTAAGCGTGGTCTTAATGTTATTAACCTGGTTTTTCTTGGTCTTGTCTTGGCCTTGTCATGGTCTTGTTGTGGTCCTGTCTTTGTCTTGGTTTTGTTTTGTGTTGTCATGGTCGTGGCCTTGTCGTTGTCGTTGTCTTGTCGGGGTCTTGTCTCGTTGTTGGTCCTGTCTTGGTGTTGTGTTGGTCTTGTCGTGGTCTTTTCGTGGTCTTTTCGTGGTCTTTTCGTGGTCTTTTCGTGGTCTTTTCGTGGCCTTATGTTGGTCTTGTGTTGGTCTTGTGTTGGTCTTGTGTTGGTCTTGTGTTGGTCTTGTGTTGGTCTTGTCATGGTCTTGTCATGGTCTTTTCGTGGTCTTTTCGTAGTCTTTTCGTAGTCTTTTTGTGGCTTTGTGTTGGTCTTGTCGTGGTCTTGTCGTGGTCTTTTCGTGGCCTTGTGTTGATCTTGTGTTGGTCTTGTCGTGGTCTTTTCGAGGCCTTGTGTTGGTCTTGTGTTGGTCTTGTCGTGGTCTTGTCGTGGTCTTGTCGTGGTCTTGTCGTGGTCTTGTCGTGGTCTTTTCGTGGCCTTGTGTTGGTCTTGTGTTGGTCTTGTCGTGGTCTTTTCGTGGTCTTTTCGTGGCCTTATGTTGGTCTTGTGTTGGTCTTGTTTTGGTCTTGTCATGGTCATGTCATGGTCTTGTTGTGACCTTTTCTGATCTTGTCTTTGCCTTGTCTTATCTTGGTCCTTCTTGGTCTTATCTGGCCTTGGCTTCGTCTTGGTTTTGTCTCAGTCTTGTCTTGGCTTTGTCTCAGTCTTGTCGTGGTCTTGTGTTGGTCCTGTCTTTGTCCCTAATAGTGATTTATACGTGTATAAGTCAAGATGAAGACGTCAACCCCTGACACATGGAACTCTAAAGCTACTACCAAAATAATAGATCCATACTTTAACAGGACGTCAATCAAGGACATACCCACTTGTAGATCCAGTTAGTTACTAAAACAACCATGATTTAGTCACTTTGAATTCATTTATATTTTAATATTTACTTTCTTTAAAAAGGACTATTTCAAAACCATCCGAGATCCAGCTGGAACTACACAAAACCTCCTCAAAACCGTCACCTCAACGTCGCATCGAACAACAAACAAAGAAACAATCGTGGGTTCCTGAACCTCCTTGGCAGCGGCAATAACTCTTGGGTGTAAAAGTGAGGCGGCGACAGAAGAAGAAGTAAATATTGTAAACACATCACAGAGAGACGCTGAGGGCCACAGGTGCTGCAATCACCAACAGTAACTATATAATCCTAATTTACAGCTTCCTTTTCAGTGCGGAGGGAATGATCCATGGCAGGGGGGCGGGGGACGGGGGGGCAGTGAGAGGGTGGGTTTAATGGCGGGGGGCTGATAACGGTGCTTCACTTTCACACCATCCACTCACAGGGAATTAGAGCGAGGGCGAGTGTGAGCCGTTAAAACCAGGGCTAAATGCTATCTCCTGCTTACATGCACCGCGAGCCACACACAAGAACCCCTTCTTTTTTCTGGACTCTATTTACATTTCCAGCAGACACGCTCACATTTACTGTAGATCCTGGTTAACAGGAATCGATGGCACTGCTGAAGGCCTCTCCTCCTCCTTCTCCTCCTTCTCCTCCTCCTCTTTTCTCAGCAGAGCCCCTGCTTTACCTGGATTGAGAGATAGGAGGATGAAAGGATTGGCTGCACTGAGACCAGAAGCCCAGGGCAGAGATTTTCGGCATCACGTCGGACATGTTCATGTAATGCGTTGCTGAAGACGGGGGGGCTGTGGAAGGGAAGGCTCCCCGGGGACCAGAGGTGAGCAGGGGAGGGCGGAATATTCACTTAGTGATCAATCGCTCCGATGAGGAAGTAATAAATAAATATATATACTTCATTCTTGCCACATGCCGTAACTCGATCGACAACTATTTTCAACAATTTGACTCAATTCTCTTCTCCCTGCTTTTTAGCTTCGGCCCGAGGGCCACTTTTGGCATCGCCAACTAGGCTTCCACGCGTCCTCTGGCTCGTTGAAATCGTATTATTATTCAACCGGGGAAATGTTTTCGGAATTGTAATAATGAAACTTAAAAAAATAGGTCGTAAAACTTTTTTTTTTCTTAAAGCGATAGTTCAGCTGAGATTTTTAAACTTTCCCTCATTTTTTACTCGGCCCTTATGTCAACTCAACGTTGGGTTTATTTTACCAACTTTTTAGAGTCATGGGCAAAAGAGTTTGTTCATTTTAATGTAGCGATTGGAGCTCAGTTGTATTTGTCTTCATCTTCGTCCAAAAAGACACTTAAAACACTGTAACACCAACAACAACAAAAAATATATTTTTCCTTTTTTACTGTTTGGATTTTTTTCAATTTTGTTTTAAATCTGTTAAAGATACAAACAACTTCTTATTTAGGGTTTTTGATACAATGTCATCAATTTTCTTTTGAAAAAAATTCTTGACCTAGATATTCATAATTCAAGTTGAACTGAACTGCGTCTACAGATCATGCTTTTATAATCTATTGATATTTTCTTAATATAATAATAATAATAATAATAATAATATAATATTAAGAATGCTGATATAATTAAATAACTAGTTACACAATAATCATTGTAGAAAAGTGCATCTATTTAATGTATTTTATATAAATACTGTTACTAACCTTTTTTTTTTTTATAATATATCCATTGGTTATTTATTTCTTATCATATTTTGTGACATTGATTGATTTTTTCCCCCTTACTTTATTTATTTATATGTAATTATTCTCATATTTACAGGATTTTACTCATGAATTAAACAACTTTACTAAAATATCCAGATATTCATTTCCAACTAAATAAATAGCCTGAGGTCAAACCTCTTTAAGGTAAGTTTTATTTAATAAAACACCATATTATGGGTCATAATAATACCTGAAGGTGCTTCAAGGGTAAAGCAATGGTGGTTATAACTGACGCTCAATGTCACAGATCGGGTTCATTTCAACGGATTTATTTATCACGTGACGTCGGGATCTCTTACCGTGACCTTCGTCGAACGCCAAGACTTCGTCGAAACCACTTCTGGAGGCGGAAACGTTTGTCAAACCCAACGATAACCCGTGTTATTGTGAACATATGCAACCCCGTGATCAGAGGCGACGCTCCGAACCGACCCGTCACCGTCCTCGCCCTTAAAAAACTCGGGTTTTTCAATCGGGATACGATTCTCCCCCCAACATGGTCGGCGCCGTACACACTCCCCCCCCCCGCCAAAGTTGTTCATCACCCTGACTGCAAAGGCTAAATATGAGCACACATATGAATACATGAATAACTCACAGACGCCGGTTATTGTTATTCACCTGCACGCGCTCCGCCGAGGATTTAGTTTGGACCCTCGCGGTTCTGCTGAGCACGGCGTTTTTTTTTCTGACAGAAGCGTCTTAAAGTGGGTCAGAGGAGAGGGAGGTTGTGGGGAGCACAGGTGTTACCGAGGGCTTCTTTTTTTTTTTCCACTGGCGGAGAATGACCCATGTCTCCCCCCCGTGCCCCCCTCTGTCTGTCTTCTCAGCCCTGCTGCTGTGCCCCCCGTGCCCTCTTCCTTCAGCTGGCCACCATGCCAGCGGAAAGAAGTGCCATTGGTCCAGATGGTAGACGGCGGGGGGTTTCGACCCGCTCACCATCTTTCCACGTTCCTTATTGCCAAAGAAGTGCCAACCCCAGAGAGAGAGAGAGAGAGTGTGTTCCGGGGGATGCGGGGGTTTTTTTTTTTGGTCCTGGTTTTTGACCGGTGTTGACCGAGAGAGGGCGAGCGATGGCGGGAGTGGAAAGATAACTATTTGTGGGATCAATGGTTGATGAGGTCATGGGCGGACCACCGTTGGAGGTCGAAACTGGATCACACGAGGGGCCGAAAAGCATTTTAACAGTCGAATTCCTGGGTCGACCAAAATGTATAAACAACAAACTGTAACAGGAAGTATACGTTGGTTGATTGCGATATTGACTTAATCACCAAATTCCTTTATTTCAACATCATTTTGTTTATTTATTTACATTTTTTATTCTGATTATTATTTGATAATATATGTCACGTATCTCATATTTAAACTGGCGTCTTTATAAATCACAGATAATATAAATATTTTGGAATTTTTGGCCTTTTGGGCCACGACAAATAAACTTTTAGGAGTTTGACACGTGGTTTAAGTTTAAGCAGTATGTTAATGAAAATAACGAAGATATATTGTAGCAAAAACAAGACGAAACACAACGGAGAAGACGGTTCTGGCGAATAAACGAGATTTTAAGAAATAAAAATGGTGCTAATGTAGGAAAGATTCAATAGCTTCAAATAAAAAAAACATTATAAACATTATAAGTTATAGAGTGCACTCATTGCGCAATACATTTTCGCACACTGCTAATTGGGACGCACTCAAAATACTAAGTGTAAGTGCACAATTGTGCAACTTTGGACACACCCATGCAACTTGCAAAAGTGACAGAGAAAACAACAGTTAAACTACAATCAGTTAAATAAACCAATTTAAAAAAACTCGATCAGACAAGGAGCTAAAAATCTTTAAGAAGTCTTGTGCTGTGTCTCAAATCGTCTCTTAGTGCACTGGTGGTTAGTATGCATCAGGATAGTGTACATACTAACTAGTACTAGATAGTATGTCTCAAATCAAACACTGCTGCTACATACTAACCAGAAATGACACGACAGCTTCTTCTTCTACTACTATTTAACGACGATATATATATATCTATATATATATAGATATATATATATAGATATATATAAATACTGTATATATATATCTATCTATATATACTAAGATTGCGGTCGTTTAGGGTAGAAAGTGTCCATCGATCCTTACTCAGTTTTGTAGCCAATTTAGTGGAGACGAACTTATGCACTAAAAACACTAAGTATAAGTTTATTTTCCTTCAACCTCAGTTTTACTGTAATCGTAGTCTGTGTATAATTGTTTCTAAAACTTCTAGTTTAAACATGGGAGTACTCATATTGTTTTGATTGTTTAAGCGCTTTGTGACCCTGGTCTGGAAAAGCGCTATACAAATAACAATTACTTACTTACTTACTAAGGTAAGGTAAGGTAAGGTAAGGTAAAACTTTATTGATTATAAATTGTTTAATTTGTTTGTTTGTTTGTTTTTTTACTTACTTATAGGTCACCATATCAACATGAACATCTGTCTACTTTCATTTCAATCCAACCATCCGGTACATAAATTTAAAAATTATTTGTCAAATGAAGTTTGACAAATGTGATCTATAAGGTAGCAATGGCAGAAGAAAAACATCTTTGGTGGTGTTAGCACGTCTTTGCTAACTCCCTACCCCCCCTTATACATCTATAATTTTCAAAATAAAGTTATATTTACATCAATCTCTGCATCTGTCGTTTTAAGAATGTAAAATATTGTTTTTAAAGAGCCGGATTGTGAAATTTGCTAAGAAAACAGGAGCAAAAACCATCCGTTCGTCAGCATCTTTGCAACAAACACAAGAAGATTAAAATAACATCCAAATTAAGCAGACACTCGGGTAAACGTGGTTGGATGGCATCGCCTGCGTTTTTTCCTGCGTCCCAGTCCGCCTGTCGCCACGAGTTCCCCGACGTCACCCAGACACCAGGAGACAGGAAGTGCCAGGGCTGCTGCCCAGGAGTGAGAGGAAGATCAGCGAAGCTTCACAACTCCACGTTCGCCTCAAACGCTTGGCAGTGTATCTTAACAACAAATTGTGACATTTTTTTTTTTTCTTCTCCCCCCTCTTCTTCTCAGAGCTGTCAAATTACAGACTAAAAAGCCGTCTTGACTGGGGACGCGGCCAGAGCGACGCTGCAGGGCTTTCAATCTGCCTGTAATGGGAAAGATGGAGGAAGATAAGATTCCAATTCAGCCGTCTCTGCGTGGCCCAAAGTGATCAGACTGCAATCCGGGCCCCTGCATTTGTGGAGCTGAGAGGATTCTTTAGACCGGAGAAGGTCTTGGAGCCAAGGAAAGGATACTCGCGCTAATCTCATTCCCGCGTCTAATTGTCCAAAACCCCGAGACGTACGTCCTGTAATCTCGTTCAATTACCCATTCTGTCTTTTCCCCACTCAAAGTGTGGATTTCATTGCATTGTGTACGCAAATAAAACATGACGACAGGATGTCATGATATCATCGATGGGGAGAACGTGACGGCCACCTTTTTTCTTTCTTCATCTTCCCGTCTTTTAGAGTCACCCTCCCTTTCTCTACCTTATCTTAGCTTAGCTTAGCTTGATCGTCCTGTCCCCAGTCGCTCGTCTGCATCACATCAATGACGTTCCCTCAGGGGCCACGTCGACTACAGCGACTACGGAGACGCGCCGTCAAGTCAAAAGAAAGAAGAAATGAAAGTCAAGTATGAAAACTACTTTTTCATTTTACTTCATTTTCTGACACTTGTTCCCTATTTGGGAACAAGTGCAGACGAGTTCCCAATCGATTACTGTATGTAGTTGGACTTTGTGAGGAAACCGGAGTGCCCGGAGAAAAGTCGCCCCATGTTTTATCATATACTTTTCTATAGCATAAATGTATAATTTGTGCAAAACTACTTTATGTGTACTGTATGTGTACTCGTTCGTTTTACGAATGTTTGTGAGATTACAGGTTCAGTTCAATCATCGTCTATTGGTTATTTTTGTTTTGCCCATGTTGATAAAAAAACATTAGGTTTAAAAATAAATTGTTACAGTTGAAGTAGCAGTATTTAGTCGTAAAGGGGTTGATATGCTGAGGACACAAAAGTCCAAAAATCAAGGATGAGCCAAAGATATGATCAAGACCAAGTCTAAGATCAAGCCTAAGACCATAAACAAGTCTAAGAACAAGTCCAAGAAGAAGTCCAATACCAAGACCAAGCCTAAGATCATGAACAAGTTCAAGATCAAGTCAAAAACAAAGTCCAAGAAAGCACAGGTCCAAGAAAAGTCCAAAAACAAGTACAAGTACAAGTCTAAGAACATGAAGAGTCCAAGAACAAGACCAAGTTTAAAAAAAAGTCCAAGACCAAGTCTAACAACATTAAGAGTCCAAGACCAAGTTTAAAAAAAAGTCCAAGACCAAGTCTAACAACATTAAGAGTCCAAGACCAAGTTTAAAAACAAGTCCAAGACCAAGTCTAAGAACATGAAGAGTCCAAGAACGAGTCCAAGAACAAGTCCAAGACCAAGACCAAGACCAAGTGTAAAAAACAGTCCAAGACCGGGTCTGAGAACATGATGAGTCCAAGATCAAGTCCAAGATCAAGTCCAAGACCAAGTCCAAGACTTAGTTCCGGAACAAACCCAGGAACAAGTCCTAGAACTAGTCCAAGAAAACCACAGCCAACAAGACTTTTAACAGATCGAGACCAGGACCACAAAAAAAGCACTTCTAACATTTGTGTCATGCATATCATTAAAGCAGTGGGAAAATAAGCAGCGTCAATTTTGGTTTAAAAAACGACTCAAAACGTCTCAAAACAGACAGAAGGCTAGACTGAAATGAGATGATTGACTCCCTTTTTTTCACTTCAACATGAATGAATTCCTTTAGTTTTTTACACAACTGGCAGTGATTCTGACGAAACAGAAAAGACAAATAAGAGGTCTTGAGAACCAAGACCGGTCTTGAGAACTTCAAAACTACCAGGTATTAAACGTCCTCCATCGCTGACCTACTTCATCACTACATCTTTTATTATTAAAAAAAATAAATAAATCAATTAGTCCTGGTAACAAGCGTCACAACAAGAATCCCGGGCTCCTCTAATGGGCTCTTGGGAAAAATCCAATTCCCAGCACGCTCTTTTCAGGGTCTCTTCCGACTCAAGGGGTGCAGCTAATCCCCCCGGTGTATAATCCAGGTGGGAAAATATATGAGTTGGCTATTGCAAAGTCATTTTAACAAATGTCTCCCGTTGAAAATAAATTCAGCCTGAAGAGAGTCGAGTCAAGAGCTCATGCATCAAGACGTGACTCGACTCGTTTCCCGGACCCGGTGTGAGGGAAAAAAAAAAAGGTTGCATAAATAAACATGTGCAGCCGGAGGTCTGTGATGAAGGGGCTACACAGGAACTTCCACTCGCGATCAATACTGCTGACATCAGCACCGGCGAGTTGAAATTTAAGTGTGATATATTGTGTAAGATATGAAGAAACAAGAGATTTACATGCATGGAGAGACTTTTCATTACACAAAAAAAAAAGAAAAAAGTCTTTCCCTCACATTTTATCTATAATGAATAACAATATCAAGGCCAATTAAAAGTTTTGTGTCCTTCACTCTCAGTATTAAAAACTCTTGACAACGCTGACACAGCACAAAGTTCACTCCCTGATTGGCTCTACTCAGCCATAACATTTATTAAAAAATACGTCATGTGACCTGAAGAAAAAGGTGGAGGTGGTCCAAGGTTTTTTTTTTTTTTTGTTAAAGAGTGAAGGATATTTGCTTCATTATTAAAAGGAAAATGAGTTTGAAAAAATGTAGAAACAATATGCATTAAAGGCAAAGTAATAGTTTGGATAGTTTTAAAAGCAAAATACTTATTATGTACTATCCGTGACTAGTTTGACTCTCACTTTATTTTGTATTTTGCCTTTTATCTTTTAATTACATTTTCTATTATCTATGGCTTTTTACTAAAGTTAATATTCATTATTAAATTAAAATTCAACTAATTCTCTTCTATTTTCCATATTAAAAAAAATTCTATTATCTCTGGATTAAGTTCATTATCATTATTAGTACAAGTAGTTCAAGTTCTACTAATTGTTTGTCTATCTTTAGTATTTCCAATTTACAAAAGTTCATATTTTTGCGATGACTTCAGTAATATTTGAGATGTATTGTTTTAGTTTAGGTTTTTTAATTTTTTATTTCACGTGTATTTTCCCATAGTACATTTTTGTACCATGTGAGTTTACATCAATGATTGTTTTTTTAAGCTAAGATGGCATTTAGTTAAGAAAAAAAAAAATGTTATTAAATATAATCGCAATATACCTTCGTTTTTTTGGGGAAATTTAACTTAATTTGTCTTTTGCCTTTTATCTTTTAATTTAACTTTCAATTATCTCTGGCTTTTTAATAAAGTTAATTATCATTATGAGTAGTTCAAGTTCTACTCATTGTTTGTCTTTCTTTAGTATTTCCAATTCACACAAGTTAATATTTTTGCAATAAATTAAATAAAACAGTATTCTTTTTTTTATTTATTTTAATTTCTTTTTTTCCATGGTACATTTTCAAACCACATCACGTAACATCGATTTTTTTTGAAGCCAATATAGTATTTAGTTAATATACCAAATTATATTTAGCTTTTCTTGTCTATTGCCTTCTGCCATTTTTAGTAGTAGCAGAAGTAGTTTTTAATCTTTAATACTTCCAATTCACAAAATCTTTTATTTTTACTACAAATTCAGAGAAATTTGAGCTGTATAATTATCTTATGCATATGTATTATCTTGAGATGTATTTTCTTTTTTAATTTATTTTTTATTTCACGTGTATATACCATAGTTCATTTTTGTAACATGTCAGAGTCACATCATTTTTTTATTTAAGCTTAGATAGTATTTAGTTTAAAAAACATGTATTATTAAATATAAAATAAATTAAGATGGATTGACAAAAAGAAAACTATTGGGGAAAAAAAACCTTTTATTCACTGTGATCAAATATGAATATCCACAAGTATTACACAACAATATATACATAAAATTTTGTGAGAAAAAAGGTGACTTTGAGACCCATTGGTTCCGACTATATAAGTCAATAAAAACTAAAAATATACATGAGAAGTTCAAGGTTTGTGCAAATAAAAAACTGTCCCTTACAAAAAAAGATCAGGACGACGTGGTATTTGTACGTGTTGTTTGGACTGAGCTCTGAGCCTTCATCCATCAAGTGAAGTTTAACAACACCGGTCAGCGAGAACCCATGAACACTGACCAAATATTTAGTCCAGAGAAGAGGGAAGAGGGTCGGAGGGAATTAAGCTGAGGAGAAAAGGAGCAGCCGGGGAAGAATGGAGGAGGTGATGGAAGAGGAGAATGGGAGCGAGGAGGTAAATAGAAGGAAGCCCAGAAAAGGTAGTGCGGCGGTGAGAAGGAAGAGGAGAATGGAGCGGAGGAGGAGAGGATAAATAGCTATTTGTATGTGGCAGCAGCCTTTTGTTGACAGTCGGTATCAAAGGATTTGCTTCCGTGTCCTTTCAGCCGCTGTCAAATTGTCATCGAACCTCGGTGAGAATCAAAGAAAGCTTCCACACTGTGGCTCTGACATCCACTCGCTCTTTGTCTGGCTGTGAACAACAGACGCATCTCGTCTTCAAAGAAGGAGGGAAAAAAAGTCGGATATATGGGAATCTCTGGAGCTCCGGAATACAGTCGGCTGCACTTCTCTTAACCGACGGTGTCGGAGGGATCCGAGGGTTTTCCTGGGATCGATGGGCTTCGATCCCAGATCCAGGCGTAGGATACAAAACCTTTGGGTCGACCCCGGACCGGGAGATTCTCTCACTGAGCATGGATTGGATTTTAACAATGACTTTAACAGACAAGGTTTAATTAAACGAAGATAATTCATAGTTTTCTGTGGTTTAGCCTCCGATTGTCTGTGAGTTAACAATAGTTTTTGTAAGGATTTAATTACAAATTATTTTTAAATAAGCTTCTTCCTTCAACTCCCAATTTAATCTTTTAAAGTTATTTGTTTATTTTGTTTTTTGCCTTTGATCTTTTTTCTCTGAACGTATCCCTGCTTTTATTACTCAAAGGTATTATTTTTAGTTGTTTAAGAAGCAGAAGTAGTTTTTGATCTTTAATATTTTCAATGTTATTACAAATTCAGAGAATTTTAACTGTATTGTTACAGTATGTATATGTATTACATCTGTTATAATATATGTCTTTAATTTATTATACAAACACACAATATTTATCTTAAAGTACTTAAATTAAATCCTATATAAGTATATTTTAGCTAGTAATAAAAGGCTGAGCGTGTAGTAATATTTTTAAATAGCTAACTAAGAATTTGATTTTTTTATATTGTATTTTGTTACTAGTTTGACTCCCAATATACATTGTAAAAATATAAATATATATATATATATTTTCCTTTTACCTTTGATCTTTGTTCTCTGAATGTAAGTAAGTAAGTAATGTTTATTTATATAGCGCTTTTCCAGACCAGGGTCACAAAGCACTTAAACAATCAAAACAATATTCAATAAAGTATATACTTTAAAGGTCAAGATAATACTGATAACACAACAGGAGTTCCAGAAAATCAAGGAAAAGCCTGAACAAATAAAAATGTCTCCCTCCTCTATAACTCAAAGGTATTTTTTTTAGTAGTTTAAGTAGCAGAAGTCGTATTTAATCCTTAATATTTCCAATTTTACTACAAATTCAGAGAATTGTAACTGTATTGTTATAGTATGTAATTTATTTTACAAACACATTACGCTAAAATACTTAAATTAAACCCAATGTATGTATACTTTAGCTAGTAATTAAAGGCTGAGCATGTAGTAATATTTGTACATAGCTAACTAATAATTGGATTCTTAGCATTGTATTTCGTTACTAGTTCGACTCCCAATACAAATTAAAAATATATATATTTTAATTTATATTGTCTTTTGCCTCTGATCATTCTTTTTCACAAGTATCTCTCCTTTGTTGTACTCAAGACGATTACTAGTAGCAGTAAAAGCACTAGCAGAAGTTCATGTTCCACTTTTTATACGTCATTCAATCGAAGTTCTTAAGTCAATATTTTCATGACAAATTGAGAATTTTTTTTTTACAAATAACAATCTTTATGTGGTTTATTTATTTAAGATAAACACAATATTTTTTATTTTTTCTGTCTAATACTTCACTACATATTTACTATAATACTATTTATTTCCCTTCATCATCTGAGGGTCTCATCTTGTCTTGTGTAGTAAAGATGTTTTCTAAAAAACAGTTCAATTTCAAGATGGGTTGTGAAAAGAAAAAAAAAAAAGCCATAAAAACCCATTTTCTTTCCAACTGCCTGTGAAGCGAAGGTGCCTCCAGTGATAATACCCAGTTGGGTCTGCAGATAGAAAGTTATTAATAGGTGTGAGGCGAACGTGTGAGACTGGATTCTTGTGACTGGCTGTCACGAAGTGCAGTCGACTGTTCCACGACGTGTGATGAACAAATCCAAGAACAGCCTGTTTCGTGTCTCGGTCGCTGGAGGACCAGAACCTTTGGCTGCGGGAGACAATTCTAGGGTTTTCTTACTCAACGATGTACTTCATTCACAAAAAAAATGTTGATGTTCATGAGCTGCAGCACGGAATTTGAGATATTCTCCATCCGGATTACAGTTTACAACTTGACATATGCTGGTGTCTTCATCAAGCTAGCAATTGCTCTTTTTTTTGGACTTTAACTGCTTGAGACCTCGGCTCCTGAAAGGGTTTGAGTAATTTAATATGCATCTGTTATGTCATTTAAATTAACAGTATATATTTTGTATATCTTAGAAATGCTAGTTACAGTACAGACCTATTTGTCTTTGTCATTTATACATACAAAAATTATATCAGAAGAATTAATAGCATACACAGCAGTGTGATGTGCGTAATTTTGCTATAAAGAGAAATTAGTTTAAACATTTTTAATGTTTATTTCAAATGTTGGGAGATAATTCCACGTGAGGTTCTCAAGATTTGTGGGAATTGTTCCCTCATCCCTGGTAAAAATGACACATAGTTTGACTAAAGTTGAAAATTGTTTGATTACAGTTGAAAATTGTATGATTATAGTTGAAAATTGTAAGATTATAGTTGAGAATTGTAAGATTATAGTTGAGAATTGTAAGATTATAGTTGAAAATTGTAAAATTATAGTTGAGAATTATATGATTAAAGTTGAGAATTGTAAGATTATAGTTGAGAATTGTAAGATTATAGTTGAAAATTGTAAGATTATAGTTGAGAATTAAATGATTAAAGTTGAGAATTGTAAGATTATAGTTGAGAATTGTAAGATTATAGTTGAAAATTGTAAGATTATAGTCGAAAATTGTTACATTAGAGTTGAGAATTGTAAGATTATAGTTGAAAATTTAAGATTATAGTCGAAAATTGTAAGATTATAGTTGAGAATTGTAAGATTATAGTTGAAAATTGTAAGATTATAGTCGAAAATTGTAAGATTATAGTTGAGAATTGTAAGATTATAGTTGAAAATTGTAAGATTATAGTTGAAAATTGTATGATTAAAGTTGAGAATTGTAAGATTATAGTTGAAAATTGTATGATTAAAGTTGAGAATTGTAAGATTATAGTTGAGAATTGTAAGATTATAGTTGAAAATTGTAAGTAATAGTAAGTAAGTAATATATATTTATATAGCGCTTAGTTGAGAATTATATGATTAAAGTTGAGAATTGTAAGATTATAGTTGAGAATTGTAAGATTATAGTTGAAAATTGTAAGATTATAGTTGAGAATTATATGATTAAAGTTGAGAATTGTAAGATTATAGTTGAGAATTGTTTGATTATAGTTGAAAATTGTAAGATTATAGTTGAGAATTGTAAGATTATAGTTGAGAATTGTAAGATTATAGTTGAAAATTGTAAAATTATAGTTGAGAATTATATGATTAAAGTTGAGAATTGTAAGATTATAGTTGAGAATTGTAAGATTATAGTTGAAAATTGTAAGATTATAGTTGAGAATTATATGATTAAAGTTGAGAATTGTAAGATTATAGTTGAGAATTGTAAGATTATAGTTGAAAATTGTAAGATTATAGTCAAAAATTGTTACATTAGAGTTGAGAATTGTAAGATTATAGTTGAAAATTTAAGATTATAGTTGAAAATTGTAAGATTATAGTTGAGAATTGTAAGATTATAGTTGAAAATTGTAAGATTATAGTCGAAAATTGTAAGATTATAGTTGAGAATTGTAAGATTATAGTTGAAAATTGTAAGATTATAGTTGAAAATTGTATGATTAAAGTTGAGAATTGTAAGATTATAGTTGAAAATTGTATGATTAAAGTTGAGAATTGTAAGATTATAGTTGAGAATTGTAAGATTATAGTTGAAAATTGTAAGATTATAGTTGAGAATTATATGATTAAAGTTGAGAATTGTAAGATTATAGTTGAGAATTGTAAGATTATAGTTGAAAATTGTAAGATTATAGTCGAAAATTGTTACATTAGAGTTGAGAATTGTAAGATTATAGTTGAAAATTTAAGATTATAGTCGAAAATTGTAAGGTTATAGTTGAGAATTGTAAGATTATAGTTGAAAATTGTAAGATTATAGTCGAAAATTGTAAGATTATAGTTGAGAATTGTAAGATTATAGTTGAAAATTGTAAGATTATAGTTGAAAATTGTATGATTAAAGTTCAGAATTGTAAGATTATAGTTGAAAATTGTATGATTAAAGTTGAGAATTGTAAGATTATAGTTGAAAATTGTAAGATTATAGTTGAAAATTGTAAGATTAAAGTTGAGAATTGTTTGATTACAGTTGAAAATTGTATGATTAAAGTTGAGAATTGTAAGATTATAGTTGAAAATTGTAAGATTATAGTCGAAAATTGTTACATTAGAGTTGAACATTTTTCGTTTACAGGTGAAAATTGTTACATTACAGTTGAAAATGGTTTGTTTACAGTTGAAAATTGTTTGATTTCGGTTAAAAATTGTTAGGTGTTAGTTGAAAATTGTAAGATTATAGTTGAAAATTGTAAGATTATAGTCTAAAATTGTTACATTAGAGTTGAAAATTGTTCGTTTACAGGTGAAAATGGTTTGTTTACAGTTGAAAATTGTTTGATTTCGGTTAAAATTTTTTAGGTTATAGTTGAAAATTGTAAGATTATAGTTGAAAATTGTTAGATTATAGTTGAAAATTGTAAGATTATAGTCGAAAATTGTTACATTAGAGTTGACAATTGTTTGTTTACAAGTGAAAGTTGTTAGATGGAACATTGTTTGATTATAGTTGAAAAGTTTTACATTACAGCTAAAAATTGTTAGATTATAGTTAAAAATAGTGGTTCTATAGAATAAACTGACACTACAAAATGTGAATCAAGATTTAAAAAATAAATAGTAAATTGGAAAATAAAGGTTAAAGAATGACACAGATCAATCTATCAGTGTCTAAAAGAAAAGAAAAGTCATTATGGTCCAGAAGATGATCGTGTGGTTATTCAGGTCTGGTTTTATTCTGAAAATCTCCCTTTAGATTCTAAATTTCTGAAGAAACTATTTAATAAAAAACAGTTTACAATAGTAAAAATAATTAAATTATTAAGTTATGAAATACATGGTTGACGTCATCTTTGCTCCAGACGCTTGTACCTCTCAGTGGGACCAGCAAAGAAGGGTCTGGATCATGTAGTCCTTCACCCACTGGACCAGGAACAAGTTGAAGTTCCTGCTCATCAGCAGCGAACAGAGACTTGTGCATCACACGAGACGACCGGTCACGTCTTTGAGCCGTAATTCATGTTGACTAGCAATGACATGGGTGAGGGGGCTCTGCGACCCGCTCCGTCCTAATGGACCTTCAGAGGTCTCCTTAAAGGTTAAAAATAGTTCATCCCTAGCGTAACGCTTCGCTCCGGTACAAGGGCTAACTACACGGCACATGTGACCTTTGTGTGTTGGGAAGGGTGGCCTTGGCCCTTCCTCAGAAGTCCAGCTGGCTCTTTAGCTCGCTGAGTATTCAGCCTCGCGGGGATTTTGTCTTTGAAACAACTTGTTCGGGGGAAACTTTGTCGCCGCCCCACTATGGGGATCTATAGAATGTTCCCAGATGACGGATGTCCTCTAGGCATAATTTACTAAAACAGGCTCTTTTAAATACCAACAAGGACTTTCGGTCCGAACAAACCACGCGGCAACATCTTACCTAAGACTTTAGATTATAATATACAACATAAAATAAAGGCCATTAGACATGAATTTGTCTTTAAAGTTTCCATCAAGTTTAAGCTAAAAAATCTGTCCTTTTGTATCTCATGAAAGTCAAAGCACAGCATGCTTTATAAGCAATAACAGCTGTTTAAATTCTTGGGTGTGTCTCAAATTTGCGCCCTTAATTGGCCGAAAAATTGATCGTGGATCGATGGACACTTTCCAAGCTTAACTGCCGCCATTTTAGTGAGGTAGATGGCGCTAAACGGAAGCTACATCACTGACGTTGCATCTTACAATCAGATACCGGAGTAAATATCTTGTAAATAATATAATTTTACCACAAAACAACACAGCAACAATAATAACACAATGAAACACAACTTAATAACTTGTTTCCATTGGTGGAAAGCACTGTCAAGTGTTGGCGATAGTGTTACAACGGCTGGTTGCCGCAATCAGCGTTAAAAAGAAGTAGAAGAAGAAGAAGTTGTCGCGTCAAAAACTGACCCAGAGATTCAAAAGCCAGACAATGTTGACTATAGATACAGTTGTAGTTTCGTGTGGGAGTCTTATGAAAGGCTACGTTAACTGAAGTATAATGCGCACTTCAAATCTTTTAATTGTCCTTGAATAAAACTGGTGCACCTTCTTGTGTATTGATTCTAGTTGTACTTATTGACCCCATACTGATTAATACAACCATTCGCATTATAAACTGGTGTCTTAATGTATGAAAATACTTGTTTAATTGATCGTATCTTACGACTAATAATCTGGTGCAATACCTAGTCCAAAAAATACGGTACTCGACTGTTCTGTTGAGAATCTTTATATATCGAGAACAGAAGGTGAAATTGTCAAGGCTTTACATTTCCATTGTCAACTATGCTGTGTCTCAAATCCCATACTTCTCTTAGTGCACTGGAGGTTAGTATGCATCAGGATAGTGTACATACTAACTAGTACGCAAATATTCGACAGATAGTATGTCTCAAATCAAACACTGCCGCTACGCACTGACCGGAAATGACACAACAACTTCTTCTTCTACTACTATTTAACGATGATTTCAACCAGCTGTAGGAACACTATCGGCGACACATGCTACTACTACTGCTTGCTGAAAATGTACCTGTAAAATATATATATATATTATATATATATGATGTAACTTCCGATTACAATGTCAACGTTACTAAGATGGCGGCCGTTTAGAGTAGAAAGTGTCCATCGATCCATACTCAGTTTTGTGGGTGTTTAAGTACGCCAATTAAGTGTGCATGGCACACTACATTTCACATACTAAGAATTGAGACGCACTCATCCACTAAAAATACTAGGTATGCGATTTGAGACACAGCTCTAGTCTTCTCCAATCATTTCCATTAGCTAACCTGATTGGTCGTCGTCATTTCTAGGCCAACGTTCAAAACCTTGAAGGCGAACTTGTGCGTCCGACCTTTGGCTGGATTCCTGTGCCACGACTTTATGTTATGTGCTCTGTTCCCAAAACAGCTGTGGGGGGGGGATTAGATATTTCCATCTGCTCGATGGATGACTCGGCCACTAGAAAGCGTCAGTCAGGTATTCGGGGAGAGCCGCCTCTGAGGTCATCAAATATGATACGCGTTAGCTCCGGGCGACTTCAACCGACGCTTTCAAGAGAAGACGGAGAGGAGACAACAAACCGAGGCAGTCTCCCCGTCTAGCACTGTCACCCCCCCCCCCCCCACCCTCCTACCCCTATTTCCCTCTCACAACTGCATACGCCGTCACATAAATACACAATGGAAACGGTTGCACTCGCCGACAGACACAACAGCGGTTTCGCTAAAGTCGGTGTGTTTCACCAGTGAGATTATTCCATTTCTCGGGGGTCCTGTTAAGCCCCTCACAAAGCCTCGGTGCATACAGCAGGTAGATTGATTGTGACTTATTAACTGTGAGTGAGCCTAACCGAGTGCATTAAAACAAAAGGAAATGTGATATCCCCAACCATCAAGTGCTTGTTAGAGCTTTAATCAAAGCCTTTTCCACAATCTGCATACATGCCTCGGCTCCTGAATTCTAAACAGGGAAGCCGTGAGGAAAGAAAAAAAAACAACCAGAGTAACTAGCAACTCGTGTCTGATGGCGTATCGTCCTTCAAAGAATCTCTTCCACCGACAAAAGAATATCAAGATGATTCATGTGTTTATCTTGTCAGGCGTTATTTAGGTCAAGGTGAAGGGTGGGCACAAGGAGCGCAGAGGACCCCCAATGAAAATTGAATTCTGAATATATTTATACCATATTTAATACATATTTAATAAGAATTATTGAACACATTTCAGCTACTTTCGGGGAATTGTAAGGCTCATATTCCACCTGAACTTATTCCTTAGTGATCCGTTTTCAAACGTCTTTTAGTTATCATCCTTTGTCAATGATAGTTGTGTCATTTCCATTTTTTGTACTTTTCTTTTGACCTTTACCAACCAACTTTTGCAAATGTTCAACATTGAACTGAAGTAGCTATTTTTTTTTTTTTAATGGGTGAAACTTTTACAATGGAAAGTGAAAATAAAGATCGTCAAGTACGTCCAACGCCTACAAAAACTGACAAGAAACCGTTTCCTTTAACTGAGAAATATCTCTAAAATAAGGGAAATTATGTCACAACACGATCTGAAGCTTTTAATCCATGCGTTTGTCTCGTTTAGACTATTGTAAAAGTTTATTTTTGTGTCTAAACAAGAGAGAGTTGTCTCACCTGCAGTTGATACAAAACTCTGCAGCCAGAATTCTGACCTGCTCTAGTAGAAGAACTTACATTTCCACGATCCTTAAAACTCTTCACTGGCTACCAGTTTCTTTCAGGATTCATTTTAAAATACTGGTTCTTACTTTCAGATCTATTCATGGTCAGGCTCCTCCTTCCATCAGTGATCTGATCCAGCCTTTACACCCCAGCTCGGGCTCTGAGGTCTTTGGATCAGAATCTACTGATGGTTCCTGAACACGGTTCAGGACCAGAGGAGAGAAATCCTTCCAGACTGTTGCTCCTAAGCTTTGGAACGATCTTCTTCTCTTTCTGTGTTTGATGATCTACTAACTCTCTCAAGAAACATCTCAAGACATTATTTATGTTTTTCCCTGATTTTCTGAGACTCCTGTGTTTGTCTTATTGGTCTCGGCCTTTTAAAGTATATATTTTAACTGTGTATTGTTTTTGATTGTTAAAGTGCTTTGTGACCCTGGTCTAGAAAGCCGCTTTACAAATGACTATTACTTCCTCGCTTAATTTCCGAGCGTCACTCTTGACCGTACGCCGTTAAATCACCGTATTGACGACCTCGCTTCTCCAACGTGGGCACGACGAGGAAAAGTAAATCACGGCCATCACATCATCATCTTCTTTATGCCGACACAAAGAAGCGTTGCGGCGGGAGACGACCGTTCCACACATCGGCCCCCGGTGGGAAGCCGAGAATACTGAAGTGAAAATGAACAGGTTATTTTTGGCAGAATGCAATTCGATTTCGAGGCTGCAAGATTTTCTACTGTACAGATTTTCATCATGGATTCATGCTCGGGCAATTTAGTAAACTTCATGCATTTTCATTTTAACGGGGCTGGCTCTCATATCGGGCGGCGGCGATCTCTATCTGGAGGTAAATCATCTAAATAAACACTGGGGTTCGTTCAGGGACACCGTGACCCCGGCGCTCCGGAGTTTAACTGCCTTTTCAGGTTGACGGATGAATCTTTAGTTGATTTTAAATAAGAGAGTAATGTCTTGAATATGTTGAGCGTAGATTCCTCTGGGGGAACTTTTTTTTTTTTTTTTTTCCATGGCATGCACTGTGGATTATCCAGAGCAAATGTGACAACGCATCAGGTTGAAGCCGTCAAGAGAGAGCACAGAACAAAACACATGATCTGAAACAAACAACAGATTTTTTCCTTTTTCCTCTTGTTTTTTTTTTTCTTCCACTTACACGAACCATAACAACAAAATATTTCATGACAATGAGGGAGTGATAAAGTACATTTAAAAGGCTTTTTAAATCACAATACTATTGAAATAGTTAAATTAAAAATATGTTTTGATTCAAAAAAAGAACAAAGGGCCAAAATATTTTAGTATTTGAGGACACGGACAAAAAAGATGTGTATTTACTCAACTGTGATCATCTCTACCAAAAATTATCATCATATTCATTTCGACATCAATTTAACTCTCAATATCAGTCTGTGATAGATTCCTTTTATTATTTTAAATACTAATATTATTTTTTAAGGTCAAAATATCAACACGGTTATTATTCTACTTCAAGTGTATAACATGTTTTCTAAAATATCCACAATTTAATAAGTAGTATATGATGTGTAGTGTAAGTGTAAGGATTTTTCTGGTCAAAACTTATTTGACACAATTTTTTATTGCATTTTGAGTAAAAGAAAATACAAAACAAATACATGTTGTATTTAAATTGTCAAGGAAACTGGTTTAATGTTGTTGTTAAGGCTTATTTTTTTCAGTTTTTTTAAAATACGAAAACAAACCATATTTTTCATTTTATTTTGTTTACATCACAAGTGTGACACTAGACTTCAGACTTGAGGTACAAACTCTATCAACAAACACAAATTATATCATAATTATTGGCTGAAAAACAGAAAAGTGACCTTGAAAATCACCATAAAGTCACTTGACATTTCCATGCCGAAGAAAATCCCTTTATCGACTTTCTAGGACACTACTTTTTTTATAGTTTGTTTTACCAGATTTAAGGTAGTCTCAAGTTCAAAAACAACCATAAAAGCAAAAAAAAAAAGAAAAAAGAAGGTAATAAAAGCTGATAAATTTCCCAAGCCAACACAAAATAGCAGCAACAAGCTCATATACTCACAACAAAGCTAATCAGGCTTGCCTGCAAACAAGAGAAGCTTCAGTGGATGTCTAATTGGATTAAAGAAAAACAGAGGATGAGTTTGCGTCGCTGCTGCTGTGATGCCTTGACCTCTAATGACAAGCAGTTCGTTTTTTTTTTGTTTTTTTTTCAGATCCTCAATCAAGCCGCGACTAATGACTTGTGGCACATCTGACACACTGGAGCCCGGCGCTGCTCTGGAGAGCGACTTACAATTTAGAGAGGGAATTGGTCAAGGTCTTTTCAGGAGGGGTGGTGGGTGGGGGGAAGCCTCTTCAGCCGGAGTCAAACTCACACAAATCACTAACCGTCCGGGGCTCCTCCATCATTCCCCCTTCTCTCTCTAGGGGACGTTTAACCCACTCCTACCATGACCTTTACAGGTAAGGACCAGGCGTCACTTCAAAGGGTTTGTTTGGCAACATGGTGGTCAGGACGGATGACACATTTTAAACAGGATGTGAGAGTCGTTGAGTGCTGTTGAGGCGAACCAGAGGCAGGAAAAATAGCCTCTGAAGGTTAAAGCTACCAACGCCGAGCTCTTAAGTACCATCGTCTTCCTTAAATAAATAAAGCAAAGGAAAATATAAGGTCCCTTTTTTTTGTGACGCATTATTTTCAGGACTTTGCCAGAACTTTTAAACATTTTAACACTTTTCAATATCGTGGAATTTAGCTTGCAATGTGACCCTAGTTGGCAGCAAAGTTACCCAACCGGAGTAAGTTTGTGTAGGTGAAACCTGGAGCTAATCCGAATAGGCTTTATAGGCCAAATGTGGTGTTGAGGTTGTTCACTGCCTTTCGAAGTTTCTTCGTTGACCTTGCAAACTGCCTGCCATATCCTAGGTGTACCCAAGATACCCCGGACTGTTCAAGGCGCTGCCATATATCGGAACAGATTGCCTAATAAGTTAGAGATAGTACATATCTACAATGCGACAATATTCTTTTGGTCGGTGGAAAATGGGTTCCAGCGGTACGGGTCGGTACTGGCCATGTTACGTGCAATACCAGAGGACCTAGAGCCACTTCACACCGCGCAAACCATTTCTGCCTATTCAGCTCAATTGCTGGGTCTGGCTGACCCTGAACAACCAGCTGAGACGATCACTGTCCTGAACATTTTCCCAATAGGGGGCACAGGAAGTAAGGGATTCGGCAGACCAGTGTCTCAACGGGGGGGGGGGACAACCATCTTGTTTCTAGGTTCATAGTCTCAATGTTTTTAAATCATCAATATTAGCCAATGTGTGTACCACGTCCCTTTACTTAGGTGTCAGCAAGGGGCCAAATAAAAAAAATCAACCCAGAATTCTGTTTTCAGCAGTCTTGCCCTACTTGGATATGTCTTGCACCATTCCGGTAATTTCTCAAATAAAACTGTAGTCAAAAAATGGCCCGAGAGAAAAGGAAACAGAAGGAGTGAGCGGGGAAAAAAGAAATGCTATGTGGGAATAATAACCTCAGTGAGAGCTAGCAGTCTCCGGAGACAACTGGTCCTGCTGTTACCGGCCTGGGGCTGCACACCCACTGTCCAAAGGTCGGCAACCAGAAATATTAAGAAAAATGCAGGCAGAGTTTTCAGGTCTCGGTGGATATGAACACTGCTTTCGTTTAGTTGTTTTGTGCAGGCAAGCTGTTTCTAGGAACAACAGTCGAAGAGTAAATATGTCTTTGGTTTTGGGCCCTGTTCAGACATGGCTATAAAGAGCATGTTACAGGCTGAGAAAACACACAAAGTATATATAGGTTGAATCTTCAACCACTTTATCATCAGTGACTAATGTGCCAGTCTGTCACTGTCAAGGGCGAACCATATGGTCAAATAAACCCCCCGCCATTTTGCCGAGCACTCGTATCGACCTATGACTTGTTGAAAAATGGGGAATTACCGTATTTTCCGCACTATAAGGCGCACTTAAAACCTTTTTTTTTTCTCAAAAAACAACAGTGCGCCTTATCAACCGGAGCAATTTATATATGAACATTACCTGGTGGGTAACTTGTTTACAAAAACTTTCATGACTCTGAGCCGACACAACGCGGGCGGGATTACGTTGTTGCGTCATCACAGGGTGGGATTTACGACGCACGCCACATCATGGCGGATGTCTATGAAGTAATATTACTGCCACTGTTTTGAGCGAGTGGGTCTTGGTTGTTGTACACCCAAAATCACTCTGCTGCTCCCTTAACCAGTCATACACACGCGTTCAATATGTCATACACGCGCACTCTAGCCGTCATACACGCGCTCAACTTCTCTGCTCCGCACTCAACTTCACTGTCTGCTCACAATTCCAGTCTCACACGCTGCTTCTTGAAGCCTTTTAAAAATCATTTGAACAATGTTACCATGAAAGTGAACGGAGTTGTCAGACCGCTTGATAAAGTTTGACTTTATCTGACCGTTTTGTTGACATTCCCTTTAGCACAGCTTTATCTAGTGGACGCATAACGCAACCGCAGTCAAACATTTCACTGTATCTTTTATTCTATGCTCCTTATAATCCGGTGCGTCCTATTTATGGAAACAGTTAAAAAATAGGCGATTCGTTGAAGGTGCGCCTTACAATCTGTTGCGCCTAATAGTGCGGAAAATAGGGTAAATGAAAAATCTTAAATAAAGTCAAGTTATTGAGGTAAAAACTTTATGAAACAGATGTGCGATAACCAGCTGATCAATCACGGCCCTTGAGTATGTGCATACGAGGGGTGAGGAGGATGTGCCAATTAGAGCACACTAGGGATGACCCAGAGGCAAACTGGTACTGTGGACACCTCCACCAAGAATCGCTCCAATTACCGCCCAGCAGTGCAGAGTCTGCTCCACTTGCAAGCTCACGACACACTCAAGGGGAACTTCACATACTGCGCACCGACTCCCATTCTGCATTTCCCCCACATCTTCCCTTCTCCCGGATTCCTCGGACTGCATCCACCTATGGCGCTTGGTCGGGGCGTCAGCATGAGGCGCCCTAACCTTGCCACGCTACACGGTAACTGCCATGCCGACCCTCCGAGCGATCCCGCTGATGAGACGCTGTGCTCGTGACAGTCCTTCAGTGCTTCTCCCTGGTAGGTTGCTTCGCTGGTGTTCTTTCACTTTTTTCCTTCCAAATCCCCTCAAAGTCACTTTCAAAGGCCAGATTTAGTAATGAGCTCCGGGGACGAGTCTGTGCGCCGACAGGGGCTGATGTAGATGCTGTCGCCTCGTGGAAAAAAAACACACACACACACAGCGGTCAAATAAGAAGAGACGCCAATCGATAGGACGTCGCTTAGGTGTGGAAATGATTATGACCATCAACATGACACATCGGAGAGAACGAATCAAAGGAGTTGATAATGAGGGGAAAATTATTTTAAAAACACATGGCTCCGGTTGGACAGCTATTGATTTTAAAATCGGATCATTGAACAGTTCTCTGCAGTCGACGAGCGCTCACGGGGACTCGCCAGACAAGAAGCCGATGACACATGAAAATGGGTCTAAATGCGGATCCTCAACACTCCCAGAATGTTGATTGCAGCTACTTTTGCTGTAATTACAGCCCCGGACTACCTCATGCCAGTCCTTTCGCTTCCTTCCTCATGATCGACGCCGACAGAAAAGGGAACCCTCGTCCAAAAACCCCACCGCGGGGGTGAGGACTCGGCTTCTGCCAGTGGAGATGAAGCTCTCTTGGCCGCGGTGCCATCCATCCAAAAAATGTTGCGCAGATGTGCTATCTGGGTAGAGTGATATAGACTTAGGCGGCCTCGGCGACACCTGATGATATGAAGCCAATAGTCCCATTTGTCAAATGCAATCAGGTGTGATGGAGGGGGGGGCGGGGGGGTGGTAGAGGGGGGAGGCGGCGGTCGGGACGGAACAGCTTGAGGCCTGACAGAGTCTCTTTCCGAGCATCAGCTGTGTCGAGCGCCGAGACCGGAATCTCAGCCCCACGATCTCACACAATATGTAATGTCCATTAAAAATCAAGTCCATTGATTTATATATATATATATTATATATATATTATCATTATGTCAGAATCAGAAGCAGTAATAATGCCAGTGATGTAAGAACTAAACAGGATTTTCTTTTTGTGTGGAAAAAGCAAGACTATTACCTTCACAAAAAAGAGCTGTTTTTTATAATACATAATGTAAATATATTGGATTGTGATTTTGCAAATATATGTGTTGATTTAAGTGTGTCTTAAATAGATCTTGGACTCTATTGTACTGATCAGTGTGTATCTGTTTGTACAAATCTTTCTTTTTATTGAAATATTTACATGATCTAAAGCCCCGCCCACTAAAAAAAAAAACGATTTTTCTGGGGATGAAATCTTGTTTACTATAACCACAACCTCTCTGCTGTGATTGGTCAAACATCAAGGTTGGTCATCAACCCCGGGAAAACTCCACCTCCGAGGGACTCGTTGTATAAACAAAGCTAGGCGTGATTACAGGAATGAGTGAAGCCATTATGACGTATTAATGGACTCCGCTCTCGTAACCTTTCGTTCGACGAGATTTGTAAATAGTTAATTATGTCACTAAAAGAGTGGGTCAGCTTTCGTTACGGGGTGCCTACAAATATTTGCGTTATGTGTAATGACATTATATTAATCTCTTGTGTTTATAAAATTTAATAAAAAAGGTTTTATTATAAAAACAGAATGTCATTTGTCACAAAGAAAGTGAATATTTTTTTGTTATTGGGTGGTCAAGAAGTATTCCTACGGTGGGCAAATACATATATGTATTTCACTGTTAGTATTACTTAACCCTGAATGTCTTGGGCTGTCAAATATGTATTTAAAAGAGAAAGAAAATCCATGTATTATGCCTCAAATGTGGTCAATATTTTCTGTCACGGGGTGGTAAAGATTTATACCTACAGTATAGAATAATAATCAAAGTTTTTTACTTGACCAAGTATATATATATGGTTGTTTCTTGGGTGTAACCACGTTCATCACTTCAGTGCAGCTCTGAGCTTTTAAAAAAAAAAAAAAAAATTACCCAAAATGCCACACATTGACGTTTTAATCAAACGCAAAGAGACACTCGCCTCTTCATATCTGCGTGAACTATGAGGCTCCCTCCCGTCTGTTGCTCTTTTCGGAGACTATAAAAAGGTCCACAAGGTCAAACTAAAGGCCAGCGCGGTCCCCCGAGTCGGCCACTTCAATGGAAACTCTGAATCTGATTTACAGTTCGGCCACATGTGCAAGCTGCCAATGACCGGGCGGGCGGCCAGGGAGGCGGGGGTGGGTATTATGGTGGTGGTGGTGGTCCTGGCGGGGGGGTGGGATCTGTCAGTGAGACTGTGTGAACCAATTAACACCAGATCTGTCTCGGCGTTCCCAATTCCCCAAATGTGTATTTGAGTCGTATTAGAAACGCAACAGTCGATGCAAGGGAGGGAAAAAAAGAAAAGAAAAAAAAGGCGATCTGCCGCACTTTATTTCCGAACTTTTGCTCCGCGTCGCGACGATAACGTGGAGAGAAAAAAAAAACTCTATTGAGCTGCCAAGTTCACCTCCTTTGCATAAATGGAAAATTGCATCTCTTTTGCATGTGTTTTATCCTCAAACCAGATGGCAATGTGGCAATTCCGTTAAATGATTCCTAATTAAAAGAGGAACACCACCGGTTGAAAACGAGCAATAAAGAAAATCTTTTTTTCCCTCGGATTTTTAATTCGGAAAAAGGCAAAACATTCCGGCGAAAATAGGGACATAATTGAGATATAACTGCCCCAACGTTGGATGGAAATGGCTGCTCGCGCCGATGCTGTGTTGTGAACACAGCGACGAGCTCATCCAGACCAAATCACCTCCCAATGTTCGCGCGATTAAGGATCGATTCGGTCGTTGGGATGACGGTTATGTTTGATCGTACGTCTGAATTAGTGAAAAAGTGACGCAATTAAAGTCAAATCGAAGGAGAAAAATGTTTTGGAGTGTCCTCGTTTTTGGATGAGGAACCGATCTAGGGTCGTTTTTATGTCACAATTTTTCAATAGAATTTTTAGGGTCTTCCTCTCTTCTTTTTTTTAACCCTAAAAGTGAAATTTTAACACTTTCAGATTAAGTCCAATTATGGTTTCATCACTGTTTGGTACTTGAGTCGCCTCTTGAGAGGAAACAAACAGAAAACCAGTGAAAACAAATATTTAGAAATAAGTGTTGAATAATGTTAACAATGTGAATAATAGATGCTGATTATTTTAATGAAATTGTTATTTATTTAAATCAAATAAAATCATTTAACAGACAAATAATTGCTCGAATAGAAAATAATTGTATTAATAAATGATTATATATATAGATTTTTAAAATAAAAAATGATAGTTGAAGATGGATAAACAATAGATTTGAATCAACAAACTGTTATCCATATTTAACTAACGTTTATCCATCTTTAACTATTGTATATACATCTTTAACTATCATTTATCCATCTTTACTATCGTTTGTCCATCTTTAACTATCATCTACCCATCTTAACTATCGTTTATCCATCTTGGACTATGGTTATCCATCTTTGACTATCGAGTATCCATCTTTACTATCGTTTGTCCATCTTTACGATGGTTATCCATCTTGGACTATGGTTTATCCATCTTTACGATGGTTATCCATCTTGGACTATGGTTTATCCATCTTTACGATGGTTATCCATCTTGGACTATGGTTTATCCATCTTTACGATGGTTATCCATCTTGGACTATGGTTTATCCATCTTTGACTATCGTTTATCCATCTTTACTATGGTTATCCATCTTGGACTATCGATTATCCATCTTTACTATCGTTTGTCCATCTTTACGATGGTTATCCATCTTGGACTATGGTTTATCCATCTTGGACTATCGTTTATCCATCTTTGACTATCATTTGTCCATCTTTACTATGGTTTGTCCATCTTTGACTATCGATTATCCATCTTTACTATCATTTGTCCATCTTTACTATCGTTTGTCCATCTTTGACCATCGATTATCCATCTTTACTATCGTGTATCTATCTTTACTATCGTTTATCAATCTTTACTATCGATTATCTATCTTTACTATCGTGTATCTATCTTTACTATCGTTTATCCATCTTTGCTATCGAGTATCCATCTTTAACTATTGTTTATCTATCTTTTACTATCGTTTATCCATCTTTACTACCATTTATCTATCTTTAACTATTGTTTATCCATCTTTTACTATCATTTATCCATCTTTTACTATCGTTTATCCATCTTTACTACCATTTATCCATTTTTTACTATCGTTTATCCATCTGTTACTATCGTTTATCCATCTTTACTACCATTTATCTATCTTTAACTATTGTTTATCCATCTTTTACTATCATTTATCCATCTTTTACTATTGTTTATCCATCTTTAACTATTGTTTATCCATCTTTACTATGGTTTATCCATCTTTAACTATTGTTTATCCACCTTTACTACCATTTATCCATCTTTAACTATTGTTTATCCATCTTAAGCCATCAGTGTCATCAACTTGTGAATTCAAACTAGATAATAAACATGTAATAGAGCAGGATGTCAGGTGGAGAGAACAAAAGGCAAAAGGGCAACAAGAGTTGAACCAACAAACGCACGGCGAAGGTTAATTGTTCATCTCGACGCTAAATTTAAACCCCTCTTCTCTGCTGCCAGACGCCTACTGGGCCTGCATTATTTCACGACAGCGGATAATTCATCTTTAAAAAAGGTTCTTCTGGAGGCTTTAGCCATGTGTGTTCAGCTGAAAGAGACAGAGCTTCAAAAAAACAACAAAAAAAAACAAGCTGAGGCTACTCTCCAGGTGGTGAGTCAGGCAGAGGGAGAAAATCCATGCTTCCGCTCAACTAACCATCAAACCTAATTACCTGTGGATAGGACTTATGGGCCACATGTTGGGTTCAAAGTTTTCGTCTCAGGAAGTGGCTTGAGAGGGGGCTTTGGTTTTAAATATGGACGCCGGGCGAGCCCCGGTCAATGCATCCGTGACGGAAAGATTAAGGCAGGACAGATGCGTCGGTTCCTCGCTTGACGCCGCTACTTTTATCAACTTAATGCAGCTTTAAAAAATCCCAACGATTCTGTAAAATAAGCGCAAGATAGCAGGAACTCCCGGTGGCACTAAAAAAAAAAAAAAAGGAGCTGCCATGTAGGCGAGCGGATCTACCTGCCAGCGGTTGACGAATGATCATAAAAACGAGCCCAAACAAGAACAAGATGCATCGCTATAAACACAACATCAACCCTCCATTTAACACATTATGCCACAAAATTGTTTTCGGCAATAACGGTCTTGAGTAATTACTGATTCACCTCAGTGCATTAAAGAGTCTGGTAAGTGCTGTTGTTGTGTTCGCTCTCTTCATTTGGCAGGGTTTCTTTTTTTTCACATTAATGCTTCTTCTTTTTTATTTATAGAGAGCACCTTCACTTCCTCTTTTTTTTCTATACTTTTGTTTTCATCTATTCTGTTCATAGGGGAGACAAAAAATAAATAACAATAACATGTATTTACAGATGCCCTCAAGTATTACTACCAACCTTTTCACAATACAATCACATAAAAGTGTCATTTTAACTTGAATAGCAAGTCTTTGTTTAACCATTGACATCAATAATCTCAGTTCCTTATCTTAAATATTCTTATCTCTCTAGCTCATGATATGAGCAGATTTTCATTTAAATTTGACTTTTAAACATTTCCATGGGGGTCATCTGCCCCCCGTTCCGCCCCCTTACGAACAAAAAAGATTTATTTAATTTAGAAAAATCTACCTTACTTGAGATTTAAAACATGTTTAATAAATGTTATTGAAATTTGACGCGTTTGAAAATATCAGGGGGGTCTTAATCACCCTTTACAGTTTACTGAAATTCTAAAACACATTTTTAGTGTAACATGTTATATATATATATACGGTTTGAATTTGATTAACCACCTAAAAAAAACAACACTATTTTATATGGCTTAATTTGTATCGAGATTGTATTGAAATGGTTTAATTTTCAAGGGGGTCTTTCTGCCCCCTTACAACCAACAAATGGAGATGAAACTCTGTAAATATTATTTTTTTTACTATGATATATATATGGTTTAAAATTAATTAAGATTAGACATATTTAAGTTTTTATGGGGGTCTTCTGTCCCACGTTCCGCCCCCTTACAAACAGCAAAGGTTGATTTAAATCTAAATATAGCGAGAGTCAAAACATGTTTCATAAATGTTATTGAAATTTGACGTGTTTGAAATTTCAGGGGGGTCTTTATCCTCCTGTCAACCCCTTTAAGACGTTTCTATTTGTTCAGGCTTTTCCTTGAATTTCTCGAACTCCTGTGTTGTTCTCAGTATTATCTTGATCTTTAAAGTATGTACTTTTTTGAGTATTGTTTTGATTGTCTAAGCGCTTTGTGACCCTGGTCTCGAAAAGCGCTATATAAATAAATATTACTTACTTACTTACTTACAATTAACAACGGGAGCTGAGATTCTAAAAAATACTTTCTAGTTCAACATTTTTTAATTTTATTAAAATTCGATGCATTTTAATTTCCAAGATGGACTTCTGACCCCCTTTTCACCCCCTAAAAAACATATATGGCTTAGACTGTATTGAAATTGGACTTGGTTGAATCTGCAAGGGGGTCTTTCTGCCCCCTTACGACTAACAAATGGAGCTGAAACTCTGTAAATATTTATTGTTTACTATGTTAAATATATCTATGGTTTAAATTTAAACTAGATTGGACATATTTCAGTTTTTATGGGGGTCTTCTGTCCCACTTTTCGCCCCCTTACAAACTACAAAACATCCTCAATATAATAGAAATAATCATTATTCAATATGTATTACGTTATAAGTTTTTAATGAAATTATTTCATTTTTTTAAATTTTCATGGTGTTTTATTCCTTTTACAAACAACAAAAACATCTCGAAATATACATTTCTGTTCATTGTTGCCGTCATCATGACACATGGATATTATTTCAATAACGGCTTTCAAAACGACTTAATTGCGACGTGTCCACGTTCAAGGTCTTTGTGTTACTTTTTAATTGTGTTGCACTGTGTGCGTATCGGTGTGTGGGTTTGTGTCACAGTTGATTGACAGCAGTCTAAAAGTGGCAACAACAAAACAGGGAGCGAGAGCGGTGATGGATTTTTTTTATGTTTTTCTTTCCTATTAGAATAGGAATTGAATCAAATAATAAAAAAGATAAGATAAGTAAATCCTTTATGAATCTCACAGCTCAGGGGTTTCATCACAACAAAAAGACGGAGCGCAAACATCCGAAATGCAAGTTTAAATGTGTTTTTTTTTAATAAAACAAATAATACATGCCTCACTTTCCTCAACCTTCATCCTATCATTTATTCTTATGGTTTTAAGGAGAAGTTTGTCAGGCATCACTCCTGATCATTTTCTTTTCTTTTTTAAATCACCGACTTCTGCTTTGTTTGGGGGGAGAAAATACAACAAAAAAACAATCTCTTTTCACTTTGTTAGATTCTCAGTCTATCAGCATGCAGCAGAGTCGTCCCTGTCTTTGGAAATCATACACCATGTCAGAGATAAACACACACATTTGGACTGGAGTCGGAGAAAACACCCTTTCACTCATTTTTACACGAATGACGAATTAGTTTGGAAGAAACGCTCCATAATTTCTATTTATAAATATATATATATATATATATATATATATATATATATATGAGTGTGTGTATCTTGTTGCAAATCCAACGGTCTCTCTCTCCCTCTCTTTTCGGCTCTAAAAGCTTTCTCAACAGGTGAAATTACCTTTGAAAAACGCCGACCCCGGCCCGTCAGATAATTAAATTCATTAACCGCCCTCGAAAATGTGCCACTTTGACCACCAAAAAACAGGCCGTAATTAATTGAAATGAAGTCGGGTTGCGACCATCAAAAATTGACTATGATTCTCAATTTCACCCTTTTTGATGGCGTTTATCAGGCGCTTGATCTGTTCACCGATCCACGGATGAAGGAAAAAAAAGAGACTCGTTTAATGATAGCGGCTCCGCCCCCCCAACCCCCCGGTGGGGGTGAGGTCGTGTACGCCGGGTTTTGCTTAAGTGAAGGTGACAATTATTGTAAATAATACCTATTTATTATTTAATACACATCGTATAGTTTATTGAAATTGGACATATTTGAATTTTCAAGGGTCCTTTCTACAAACTTACCATCCGCCCCCCTAACCCTATTTAACATGTATTAAATATTAGTATACATTTTGGACATTCATTTTGGACATACATATTTTTTTTATTCTGACTCCCTTTATACCATTAATAAGCTGGAATTCTGAAATAAATATGTATTTGTTATTATACCATACATGTGCTTTAAATTTCATCAGGATTGAACATGTTTGTATTTTCATGGGGGTCTTCTGCCCCCCTTTTCAGCCCCTTACAAAAAAAAATTAATTGGAAATGGAAACTATTGAAGTGATTGGAATCAACCTTATTTTAAATGTAATATAAATGTAATAAAAAATGGACCTACTTGAATTCCCAGCTAGGTCTTGGGCCCCCTTTCCGCCCCTATGCAATTAACTAAGGGAGCTACTATTCTTGTGTAATATGTTATTATTATGGTTTAAATTTCACCAAAATTAATGTATTTGAGTTTTCTTTACCTAACAAAAAACGATTTTACGTTAAACATATGTTTACATCTTATTGAAATTGGAAAATTTCAGGGGGTCCTCCGCCCCCCTTTCACCCCCCTTAAAAAATAATGGAAGGAGCTTAAATCCTGAAAAAAAAACACTTTCTTAGTATATAATACATGGGGTACACTGTAATAAGAATGGGACTTGATTTTATTTTCTTCTGCCCCCCTTGCGCCCCCTCTTTCCTACACCTACGATCTTCACTGATAAGTCAGTAGTCGCTAATTTGAAGCAACTTTGTCCAGAGGCTGTTACACACACACATAGATTTAGATGTGATTCAGTAACTTTCGTTGTGTGTAAAAACGCTAAACAACTAAATCTAGGAATGATAGCTAAACGACCTAGCGATAGCCACGTAGCAACTTAAGAAGCTAACGAGTCTCAATAACACGTTTTAATGCTCAACAAGTGGCTTTAATGTCACTTTATTTTCTTGTAAATAACTAATGGAGCTTCAACGGACTCATAAAACCCAAGCAAAGTGCTCAACATACCGAACATTCCCGAGTTTATAGACCTTTTTTTTTTTCTTCCAAGTCAGACTCTGGACCGTATTAGCAGCCGTCGCCAACCAGATCTTGGCGTAGCATCACAACCCATATGTCAAGCAGGACCAACCACCACTTTTGGCTTCCGAAAATCTCTCCTCCGCACAACTAAAGACTTTTATGATCGCCCGCTCTTGTATCCGTTGCCACGAAAAGGTCACAAGTTCCATTATTCAGCACGAAAAAAAAATACCCGACATCGACGCGATGGATCGTCCAAACTTTGCACAGACATGGAGAATTCCCGCGGCAGCTGACTTTTACTGTAGAGCCACCAGATGGTTGGCACTTTTTTTTCGGGGTCCGAAATGTCTCCCAAGCTTTAATATGTAAATCACCTTTTTTTTTTTCCCCCTTTATAAATCAGTTTGTCTACATCAGCAAGTTGAGGGCGACAGCGCGTTAGCATGTTTAGAAAGCGCAGCACTTCCATGCCCCGAAAAACATCCTCGCGGTCCTGCCATCACTTCTGGGAAGCGCCGGGGAATATAGCGCTAAAGTTTATGAACACGACTATATATAGGAGTGGGGGGGAGATAATAAAAAAATATAAAAAACACAGTCGGAGCATCTACATCTTACGCCGGGACTTAATTCTTCATTTTAATTGCCCGGGGTTTGTTTGGCCTACTTTCACGAGATGTAATAAATGTGTCACCGACAATTCCGTCCCCGGCACACATTTCTCGCAACATCTGGTCTCGGCAGAACAACCGCGACGCTCATGTAAATAACCCTGGAATGTGACACTTTATAACTCAGCGGCGACGATGGTATCGCGGAGTCTGTCCCGCGAGCAAAGCGTTGGAGACGTTTGATTAATATTTATGGTTCTCAACCTTCTCTCTTTTTGGAACCCGACAGGCGCCAGGATCGTGATGAAGAAACTCCTGATCGTGAGAGAGATCAATGTTCGTCACGTGGTTTGTTGGAATTGATGCGAGTTTAGGGTAAAGGTCGTTTTAACGCTACTGTACGTACGGACGTATTTTTCTTCACGATAGTTTTTAATAATAATGGAAGAAAAAAAGGCAATAAAGGAAAAGAATAGAAACATAATGCAAAGCTTAAAAAATGTATTCATTAAAATAAATATCCTAAGCAGAAATGTAATCTTTGAAAAAAACAAACATGTAAATGAATCATTAAAATGTTGAGAATTCCTTAACATTAGATTTATAAATTAATTTAAATCATATTGTCTGTTTAAGAATAAAAAAAAAAATGGTATTCTTGAAGCTTTTTATTGCAAAAATATTTTAGACAAAAATTGCTACTCCACATATATTTTAGAAAAATAATAAAATTAAAAATAAACTGGTGAGAAGTTATTAAGCAGCCTTCGTTAAAATGTTAGTATATAATAAAAATTGTAAAAAGAGGAGAAAAAAAATGGTCAAATGTAGATGCACAAAATTAAAATACACACTAATAAATCATTAATATATAAATATCAAACAAAAATGTGATGCTTGTCTTATTCCTTTAATTCTTGGATTGAAACAAGTTTGGTGACTTTATAGACCAACATGTCTGAAGCTGTCGCATGTTTACTTCCTGGTGCTTTTTCGTAAAAAAGAATTATTAAATAAAACATCAGCCTGAAAAATAAGAAGCTTTTATTAAAAAGTGTTGCTCTATAATAGTTGTTTTAAAATTTATTTTTTTTTAAAAAGGGGAAAATGGAAAAACAAGATCAGGTCATGACCCAGAGCTACAAATAGTAAGTAAGCAAGTATTGAAATAATGGTTGAATAAACGGTTAAAATATGTATCTTAAGTAGGATTTTAAAAACAGTTTGGATTTGGAATTCATTTTATCAAGTTTTTTTTACTTTTTTACCTTTTATTTTTAATATAAAATCAACAAACATGAGGATGATTTTTGGGTATAACTTGTGTACAGGTCACAGAAGTAGGTTCTTTTCCCCCCCAACAGTGTGCTAATATAGGTTAGCATCTACAGCACACGATAATGATGTGTATTTTGTTTGCTAACTCTCCCTATTGCGACAAGCGCCACCATGAGGATTGATGAGGCAGTGAGTCGTTTGGAGCGAGGGCGGGATAAACATCTACATCGTTCTTCATCCCAATCATCGCATTCTTTGCCCCCATTTTTATCGCTGGATGTAGAGAAAAATAAATAAATAAAAAAGGGGGCCTGCTAGTTGAAGTCGCACTCGAAAATAAAAAGCAATTTTCGGACGACGGCTCGCGGCGGACGGAGGCTCCTCAGGTGGACGAAGGGGACGACGCAGTGCTCTTAAGTGTTTCGAGACGAGTGAAACCTTTTGGAGGATCATTAGCCCTTCACGTCACACCTCGGCACATTGTGTACATTTCCATGCGGGAACATTCAGCCGGTGATTTTCCGGAGAGAGAAAAGAGAAAGAAAGATGTGTGGGAGGCACTTGTGGTGAGAGTCGAAGCCGCATGTGAACTCGGTCACAATGCAGTAGGTGGCAGGAGAAGGGCTACTTCAAGTCATTCCTCTGCACTTACCAGAGATCTGGTTGTACTTACAGCGACGTGGGATACCAGTCAATCACACTCATGATGTAACCATCTGCTGCTGCTGCTGCTGCTGCAGTCTAGACGCGAGGAGAAATGTTTCCCAGAAAAAAAAAATGTCTCTTGGCTTATCTCGTCTCCCTGTGGAGGCTGCCAAACATGTGGCTGTAGAGGGCGCTCTTATTAGGTGGACACTTCAACAACCCACGTTTTTTTTTTAAAGCTACGATGAAGTCACTCACGAACAGGAAAACGATAAATGAATGTCGTAATCGTATTGTTTATGTGGAACAAAAATACTTTTCAATGCAGAAATTAATGTTTGGTCGGTGACGGTCAAACAAAAACATAGGGAACAGGTTGTTAGTAAAAAAAAAACTGCCTTTGTCATTTTATTTTTCCCAAAAAAAGACAAATTTCGCCTTAAAAATGAGGCGAAAAAATACAATTCAGGTCTTTTTAAAACCATTTTGAAAGAAATAAGGAACTTTTGCTATAGTTTGAAAAATAGACGTGTTTACAAACAACAAAAGTAACAAAAGTAGCAGCGCTAATGCTAACAAAGCTAAAGAAGCTAATGCTTGTAACCAAAGAGGCACCTTGGTCTATGATTCCACAAAAATAATTGAGACAACCCCTTACAAAAAAAACAACTGATAGTTAAAGTTAAAGAAAATGTATGAAATGAATGAAAATAAAAAATTAAAATTAAAATAAATGTTTAATTTTTATTATATTTATTGTTAAGTAAAACATTCCTTTAAAAAGCAAAATAAAAGGATGTGCAAAATGGGAAAAACTAGGTCAGGTCACAACCCTGAGAATTGAAAGTATAAGTGTACTTAATTTAAAAAATAATAATATAACATATATACATATATATACAAAAATATAACAGTCAAAGTCAAAATAATTGTTCAAATGTGAACCAATCCATTTGAAGGAATCTGGTACTATAAGTAGGATAAAAAAAACCAAAACATAAATGTTAATATTGTTTAATCAAATATAAGATACAAACTTCTCTTATATGTTAAAAGGAACTTTTCTATACTTTGAAATATATATATGTTTAAATAAACGTTGATCTTGGTCCCTGAAGCTAACAAAAGTAGCATCGCTAACGCTAACAAAGCTAAAGACGCTAATGCTTGTAACCAAAGAGACACTTTGGTCTATGATTCCACAAAAAGTATTGAGACGCAAAAAATGTTACAAAAAACCTGATAGTTAACGTTAAAGAAAATGTATGAAATTAAATAAAATAAATAATAAATGTTACTCTTTGTTAATTATTATTATATTTATTATTAAGTAAGTGTAAAAAAACGTGTGTAAAAAGATTAAAACTAGGTCACAACCCTGAGAAATTAAAGTATAAATCTACTTAATTTAAAAAATATATATATAATAATACAAAAATATAACAGTAAAAGTGAAAATAATTATTCAAAAAAATATTTGAACCAATCCATTCAAAGGAATCCGGTACCATAAATAGGATTTTTTTTTTTTTAAAACATAAAAGTTATTAGTTCTTCAAATCTAAGATCCAAACTTCTCTTATACGTGGAGTTTCCTGTGTTCGGGATCCACACGAGCATCTCATTGGTCGAAGCCGGCCTTGGACAGGCCTGTCAGAAGTGATCTCTAGCCCTCTTGACAGACGCGTCTTCGGACTCCACGCGTGCTCACGATGCCAAACTCACTTCGCTTGACAAGTCTGATGGAAGCAAACTTTTATTCTGGGATGGAGGAGGAGCTGAACTCAAAAGTTTGGACTCTTCTCCTCTCCCAAGAATGTGATGGGATGTGAAATGAAAGTTCTTTAAAAAAAAAACCCTCAGATTTAACTTTTTTAAGTGACGTCCTCCACGACTTTGATTCCACCACAAAAGGAATTTCACTGTGCTTTACAAATTGGTCCTGCCTTGTTCAATCTTGTTTCCACTCACTTCAGAAAAAACAACGAAGGAAAATAGATGAAGAAAAAAAGCATGTATTGTTGCATTGACGGCATAAGTATTTCTTGTCGTTTCTACCCTTACATTCCCGTCGTTTCGTTTGTGTTTGAATACAGATAATTGCACACGGTGAGTAACCAGTACACAACCTCTACTGCTACACTTTCGCAGAACTATTTTTGAAAGCTGTGATATCTGGTTCTCAGTAGGGATCCATGACAGCACGTTAAACAGTTTCCACGTGTTGCTCCAGACTGTGATCTGACAGCTAGATTGTTTTTTCACCGCTTTTATTACTCACCTTGTGCAGCTCCAGTTTTGCAAAGAACATTATTCCGTCTATTGAGCAGCAAATATTGACTCTTTCTTCTTTTTTTTTTCTCTTCCCCCCCCTGTTTGCCTCATCTCACTATTATTTTGTCATCACCCTGCTGTCATGGCATTTAGAGGTAAATCCAGCATGATGTTGACTCAAATACCTCACGATTGGCTCAGATGTGCAAAGTCAGGATTTTTGCAGTGTGTCGTCGGCGTATACGCTCACGTGGGGAATCGATTCGCTGCGACCTAAAGAGTTTTTCCTATTGAAGTGTTGATACAAAATCTTAAAATGAGGTATATTTTGCAACTATGATTGACACTTGAATGTGTTTTTGTTATACAAAGACATTAGGCTCTTCTTTACAGGGCGAAACTAAAATGTACATAAAACTAGCTTAAATGTAACAATGTTTAGGAAACTTGAAACCAAAGAAACCAAAGAAATTGGGAGAAAAGTGGGTAAGTTAAGGTGGATTCATTGGTTGTGCAACTGATGAAAGAAGCTGAAATTAAGGAAATCATTATTATTTCAATATATGCTAAATATGGAATAAATATCATGTACTTTTTAAATGGATTTCTATCCCCCTTTCCATCCCTTTACGTCTAACAAGAAAATATTAAATATTAAATATTAAAAGATATATTCAATTTTCACAGGATTTTTCTGCCTCTTTTTCGCCGTCTTACATTACAAAAAAAAACTGAAATTTTTCAAATATTTCCTATGTATTATTTAATATAAATATGGTTTGATTTAAACAAAATATGGCACCTTTTAAATGAATACATTTTTGTTTTCATGGGGGTCTACTGCCCCTTTTACACCCCCTTACAATTGAGAAAAGTAACTGAAATTATCTAAATATTTCTTACGTATTATGTAATAAACAATTGGTTTAAATTCAATCAAAATTTGACATGTTTTAATTTGCATGGGGGTCCCTTGCCCCCCTTTCCGCCCTCTTACCATTAACCAAAGGAATTCAAACTCTAAAAATATTTCTTATATATTCTGCTATTTATACTTACAGTATCGTTTAAATTTCATCGTCCTCTGAACCCATTTCTGCCCCCCCAAAATAAGAAAAAAGGAAATGAAATTCAAGAAACGTATTCATATGGTTTAAATGTCATAAAAATTGTCATGGGGGTCTTTTGCCCTCCTTCCGCCCCCTTACAATTAACAAAAGAAACTGAAATTTTGAACATTTTGTTATGCATTATGCTATTTATTCATATGGTTTTAATTTCATCACAAATAAAAACAATACATTGTCATGGGGTCTTCTGCCCCCACTTCCGCCCCCTTACAATTAACAAAAGAAACTGAAATTGTGGACATTTTGTAAATTATTGTGCTATTTATTTGTACGGTTTTAATGTCATCACAATTAAAAATGTTACGTAGTCATGGGGGTCTTCTGCCCCCCTTTACAATTTACTAAAGGAACTGAAGTTATTTAACTATTTCTTATGTATTATCCCATTTATAAATTTGAACATTTTATCTTTCTTGGGGGTCTTAACTCCCCCTTTTCACCCCTTACACTTAACAAAAGACGGAAATTAGGATCTCCCATTCTCAGAATGTAAAATATATCATTTAAATTTGATAAAAATGCCATTTTTTCAAGCATCCTTGTCGAGAAAACACACACAAACTGCACAACACTCCACGCCAAGTATGGACGATAAAGAGGAAAACAGGATGAGTGAGCTTTTAAAGGCGAGTGATAAATATACCTGGTGTCACTCTTAAAGTTTTTAAAAAAAATAAAAAATAAGCCTTAAGAAGAACTAGTTGACAGGATCCCTATCAAAGTCTTCCTCCTCGACGTGGACCTCCCGGCGGAGCAGATTGCAGTTTGCACAGTTGAAGTTGAGGATGCGGAGGTGGAAGCTTCCACCTTCACACTCGTCTGATGTGAGACTGCTGCAAATTACTCATGACACTTCCTCTGATGACATTTTTCAACCACTTTCCAGCTGAATGGCGTCTCCAGCACCAGCGACCGACACCTCCCACCGGCGACCAACCCTCCTCGGTGTGACAAACACCGCCACAGAGATCGCCGCCTTCGCTCGCCATCGCCGCCCGCCGTCACCTGATCGACCCCCCCATCACCGCCCCCCCTTGAGCAGCTGCTGGATCCCATCCAATCACAGTCAATCTTCTTTAAACATTTCCTTCTTTAAGCAGAACAGGGGGCTCAAAATTCCATCATTCAATGACCCGATCAGTCGCCGATAACACAATCAAGCCAATCCAGGCTGGTTCCCCCCCCCGAGGGAGCCATTTCAGGAGGGACAGCTGGGAGATGAGACCGGGGAGGCTGGGGGGCGGGAGGGGGGGCGCTATAGAGAAAGTGTCAATCTCCTCTGTTCTACAGGTTTGGGCCGAGAGTCGGCTTCGCTGTCTGGCTCGAGCGAGACGGAGGTGATTGACACGGATCCATTTTTTTTTTTTAACTTTTGTTTTAGTCAAAGAGATGTTGTTATATGGTTTGAATTTATAAAAAAAAAAGGTACAAACTCTGATTATTAATCTATGAAATTAGATTATAGAATGTAGAATATATAAAGAGGAATTACTGTTCTTATTGTGTGTTGTAAAGAAAAATCTACAAAATACTATAAAAATTAAATATAAATTAATACTCAATACTACTATGAATAACAGACTTTGTGGGATTACAGGCCAATTGAAGAAATACTAATGATAATAAAAATATATAAAAACTATCCAGTATTTGTTACCTTTTTTGCACAGAAATTCATAATGAGTTTTTTTTTTGTACCCTTTGGTCTGTAGGTTTATGTTCGTCAAGAGATGGTGGCCATGTGTAATTGAAGAAAATTTTGTTGGATATATATTTCAATATGAAATCTAATCATGTAGGCATTGCAACTTTTTTTTTTTAAGGATATTTGAAAAAGTTTTTAAGGTGTAGAATAACTTGTTTTTTAACCAATATTAGGCGCACTTCACAAGGATTGATGGAAAACCCATAAGGAACAAAAAAAACAATATATTTAAGCAGATAAAGGGCAGTACAAAAGTATATAACGCGATGTCGTCTCAGTTTTCGGCTAACATCAAATACCTCAAATTCCTTTTCTTCAACATCAGTTTATCTCTTATTGAAAGTCTGGAAAACTGGAGAACAAAATTGCTAATCTATGTACTTTATCTTATCTTAAACAATGGCTTCCTACTTCTAAGGAGTTTTTGCTTACTTAGGACTTGCCTGATAAACTCTAGATATTATCTGGATGAAGGTCTTCACACACTCAAAGTAATAGTTCACTCAAAATGTAAACTTCACTCATTTTCTACTCACCCTAAGATCGACTAAAGTTTGGGATTATTTTTGGAGTAATCTGTCATTTTTTTAGAGTTATAGGCAAAACTGTATGTCAACGCTATTGTACTCGGCACTAGGCTGTCCTGAAGTCTCGAAATTGGGAATTGTTCCGAAAAAAAAAGTTAAATAAGTCTTTAAGTGTCAGTGAGCAAGATGTACACTGACTGCTTAGCAACTTCCGCTAAAAAAGGTTTAAAAATTCTTAAAATATAGACTTGTTCAATCTTTTTACGGAATCATTTCAAATGCCGAGGCCTAAATACAAGATGGATGTCACAGGCGAGTAGTATGGAGGTATTTTGATGTTTTTAAGTTTGTCTTTTTGGACGAAGACAAAGACGACGAAAACTGAGCTCCGGTCGCTACATTAAAATGAACAAACATTTTTGCTTATAACTCCAAAAAGGAACAGATTACTCTAAGAAATAATCCCAACCTTTAGTCGACATGAGGTTGAGTAGAAAATGAGTGAAATCTTAATTTTGGGTGAACAAACCTTTTAATCATTAGTTAGTTTTCTAAGAGATCTTCTCACAAAGAGGAATCTTCTGCATCATAGGCCACCAGGAGAAAAAAAAAAAGAAAAAAAAGCTAAAGAAAACGATGGTCCTCGGCAAAAACTCAAGTCCATTCTTCAGTCGGCATTTAAAAGCCAATCTGGAGGAAAGTGTTCTTGGGGCCAGTGGGCAGATAAAGGTCAAGCAGGATATGAAATAGTTTGTCTAAGCGGCCCTTTTGTCCGTGGTCAGTCCCTTGCAGCATGACGGGGCCGTATCCTCATTCATAGCCAATTCATTTATATGGCCGTGGCCTTCTCTCTCCGCCAGTATCACTCACTAACTACAAGTGACTGCAACGAGATTGAAGCCTGTGGCGGAAAAAAAAAAAAAATCCGTACGGGCGAAAGCCTCACGCTTCCTTCATCGGCGCCCTGATCACTCCTTCTAATCACTGGAACCACACAATATCCTGCACTGATTGGCCCCCGGACCACCACGGAACAGGGAGGGGGGAAACAATCAGAGAACGTCAGTCCGTGATGGACACGTCCGAGGAGTGGCGTCCACTGCCCGCCGCCATGTAAATGGGCATCATGCAAATGTGCACCTGCATCTGCAGGCGAAAGGAGGGTTTGAAGGACTGTGGCCTTTTTGATTAGGTTCCCTTCCCCCCCCCCCCCACACACACACAAAGAGCTTTTTTTTTTTTCACCCCTGCATTAATCGCACACTTTTGTTGTTGCAGCCGACGGCATTTTGCGTATAAACGTGTCGCTATTGTACCGCTTTTAAAAAGCCTGGAATATGTTTCTTCAGTTCTTTTTTTTTTTTTTTGTTTCTCCCGCTAACCGTGTGATGCAGATATTTATGTGTCAAATTAAATGTCTGACAAAAGACGAAGCGAAAGCTTTGTAGCTACACAGGCAGATCTTACGATGAAAAGCCTGTTTAGAAGAAATAAAACGTACAGTCTGTCATTAGTTTTCCATTAATATCCAGCGGTCGAGCCTTGCCTTTGTATATGCATCGACAGAAATGGAATTTATATCCAATAATATTCAGATTTAATTCAAACTTTTGACAAACCATCAGAGAAATTAAATGTTTCCAGCGTAAAAGAAAGAAAGATGTTTACGGACTACTTTAATGTTCTGATTTAAGTGTCTCTTAAATTGTTCTATGACCTCTACTACACTCACAGTATGCTTCTTTTTGCACACAACTCTCATTTAATGAAGATATTTACATTAGAAAAGAAGCCCCGCCCACTTAAAATGCGCCGTTTCGTCTGAGAAGAAGTCTCGTCCGAGCAACCACGCCCACTCTGCTCTGATTGGTCACAAATACAAAGTTGCATTCAAGGACTCACGTAAATTTCAAACTCACCTCAGAAACTCCCATTTTGTACAAAACTAAAGGCAGAAGTAACTTTCACCATGTTTACTTCGATTAACATGTAGGTACTTAAACGATTTAAGGCTTCTAGGGGAGGAGACCTCCACCAGTGTGATGTCAGAATGTATAATTTAAACCGTAATCTCGTTTGGCAGTTTTAAACAGGAGAGAACTTTATTAAGTAATAACTTCAAAACGGAGCGACCTACAGGAGAGTTGGGTTTTCACATAAAGTGCCCTTTAATTTAAGGATGAAAAAAAGAAAAGTGGAAGGTTCACTCATTAGAAAAAAACCTCTTGCAAGGATGCAAAAAAAAACAACCTCTCACACGTGCCTGTCAAACTCTCTCTTCCCAGACATGAATACACCTCCTTCACACGTGAGCATCCGTCTAATATTCATGAGGAAAATCTCAAGTATTCCTGACTAACCATTTCACGTAAATGCATCAAGGAAAGGCCAGGAAAAAAAAAAAAAAGAACCTCTTACACGTGAGAAAAATCTTTTTTCCTAAGAAAACTATTGGGTTAATGTCTTCACACGAGAAGCTACTTTTCATACCTGAGAATCTGGGATGTCGATAAGAACCTGTGAGTCAGACATTCCTCGCGGACGGACGCATGGTTGTCTTTTTTTTCTTTTTTTTTTTCTTTCCTGCCATTTACAAACCGTAAGGGCAACTAAATGTCAGCTGTGGTGTTGGATTACCAAAAGCCCCGGGAACACATTTCTGGCTCCGGCCTGGGACTCTTCCCTCTGCTGCTTTCACAACATCAATACTTCCTCTCATCCAACTTGCCCGGGTGAAAAATGTAGACGCTGAAAAGAGCTTGAGAAAAAAAAAAAAATAGCATAGTTCTCTCCCATAATCTCATTTTGATCTAGCTTCTTGACTGTTTCTCAGCGCTGCACCTTTCATGAGGGGAATTAATCATTTACGAAGATGAAGGAACGTTCCTTTTGCCGAGTGTGCTTCGCCTTTTTTCGAGGCTACACGTGCAGAAGAAATCCAAGGAATCAAAGACTGTACTGTAGCTGCTGGGTTGCGCGTCATTGCTGTACCAGATGGCGAGGTGATGAAGGCCATATTTGAAACACCAAATATAAGGGACAATAAACATATGGTTATGTGAAAGGTAAGTTCCATGTCTTTCATGGATGTCTTACTAACTTTTCCTTATTTATGTAAGTAAGTCATTTATATTTATAGAGAGCTTTTCTACACCAGGGTCACAAAGCGCTTAAACAATCAAAGAAAATATATATATATACTAAAAAGATCAAGATAACACAGAGAAAAACACAGGTGTCCCAGAAAATCAGGGAAAGCCAGCACGAATAAGAAAGTCTTAAGATGTTTCTTAAAGGAGTCAGTAGATCATCAAACACAGAGAGAGAGGAAGATCGTTTCAAAGCTTAGGAGAAACAGCCTGGAAGGATTTCTCTCCTCTGGTCCTGAACCGGGTGCGAGAAACCATCAGCAGATTCTGATCCACAGACCTCAGACCCCGAGCTGGGGTGTAAGGCTGGATCAGATCACTGATGGAAGGTCTGACCATGAATAGATATGAAAGTTAGAACCAGAATTTAAAAGTTGATCCTGAAAGAAACTGGAAGCCAGTGAAGAGTTTTAAGGATCGAAAAAAATGCGAGTTCTTCTACTAGAGCTCAGAGAACTAGGGCTCAGAATTCTCGCCGCAGATTTTTGTATCTACTGCAGGCGAGACAGATCCTTCTTGTTTAAACACGAAAACAAACTGTTGCAATAGTCCAGGCGAGAAGAAACAAATGCATGGATTACAAGCTCCAGATCATGTTGTGACAACATTTTCCTAAGTTTAAAGATTTTTCTCAGTTGAAGCAAACAGTTTCTGGTCAGTTTTCTGCAGTTTTGAACAAGAGACATGTCTTTGTCAAATGTCATCGTTTATATCACGTTGCTGGTCATCACTTTGACACTAACTGGATCCAATTCGTCTCATGAACATGACTATGGTCACAAGCGTTGGCTATCGAAGAAGATCATGGGAACCACTGCTCCTCCTGGTTAAGAGGAGTCAGTTGGTGAGATCTCCAGGGCATGTCACATGGAACGCCTGGGGGTTCCTCGAGAAGAGCTGGACAATGACAATTCCATGAAGACAAAGACATTTCACAAGGTCGCAAAGTGGTCAGCGACAAAAAAAAGAGGCATTTTTCTAGGAAACTGGACGCTACCGCGCATCCAATATACCGTATATTTTGATATCGTTTGTCTTTGAGAACAAACTCTAATGACAAAGGAGTCGTATTCTAGGTGAGGACAATGCAAAACCAAGCAACTGGAGGCCTTTTCACAAAGAGGTCTTAACGGCACATGTTGTTTTTAGAAAAAACTACTTTCTATAGTCACTGAAAGTGCAAATGGACGTAACATAGTCCATCCTGTCTGACAAAGACTACTGTTTCAATATGATAACCAGGGTTTGAAAGTACAATTCTACTGCACATCATTCGAGATTTCTAAAAAAGACCGAAGCTCAACCAACATGCGCCCGACGCTGTAAGTACACTTGTCTCCTGCTTAAGACCGGAGACTCGGTCATTCGTGGCCCACTGACCGAGCGGTGACCTCTTCGCTTCTACTTTTATCCTCCCTGAGCCTGATGGCGGGTCCGCTGGTTAAGCCCTACCTCCTTTCATTCAGCTCCACCTCCAGCATCTGGCCGCGGACCAGTGAAGCGTGAGAGCATAGACGTACATGGGGGTTTGGGGGGGTTCGGTTGAATAAGAGGTTGGGCGTCAAGAAGCAGGAGCAGTGACCGGGTTCAGGCTCAGCTCCATAAGTTAGCCACCAGTAGATTACATTAAACCAATCAGGACGCATTACCCCGGAGCTAATATACTGCTTTTAACAAGGGCCTGTCCGGGCGAAGGATCTACGGGCGCTCTGGATTATTCCAGATTTATAAGGTGTCATCACACCAACTTCCTCCTTTAATCAAGCGTGAGCTTCACTGGAGACTTGTCGAGTGTTTAGCCGACAGGTGTTTGATTTATCATTTCACACAGACAGACACCACCACCCCCGAAAAAAAAAAAGAAAATCACAAAGAGCCTTCATGATGTTTCTGGAGACTTCATCAAACATGCAAGGACAGCTCTAAATCTCAGAGGACTTCAACAGGTTCTAGCTTCATTACAAACCCAAAACAAAAATTTCATTTGCGTTTTTTTTTAATTTCAGGGCCCAGACAGCGTCCCCGGATCATAAAGTATTTTACAACCCTCATCCGCACGACTGGCATTAAAAAAAAAAAAACCTTCAATTTGTAATGACCAACTGTTCACCAGCAGGGTCGAGACCTAATGCTAAATTTGGAGGCGATTAATACTGTCTTTTTGCTACACTTCCGCCGTGTTGCACGCAGCGACGCAAACATGATTAATATGACTTTATTGCCACGACTGAAATAGCAGCGGCCTCCATTTAAGAGTCCTTCAATAGAAGAAAAAAAAAATGAAAGCGAGGCAATTCCGATAAGATTGTCTCATCTGGCTCGAGGAGGTTAAAGCTCAGGAATAAGGAGGGCGAGAGGTGGATTAGGTAGGTAATAGTGGACAACTGTTGACTTGAGAACTATTGTGTTGGTTGTACTGTGCGATATTTCCCTTTTGTTTATTTCCACGCTTCTGTGAAGAAATATATCACTTACAACGCTCAGTTTTCGCGGGACTTGCATCGGTTTGCCACGAAACTGAGCAGCATCAGAGAGGAGCCGCCGCCGCGTCGCGATTTCACCAAATCAAAATTAAATCCCACCTCCTTGTACACGCACACGTAACAGTTTATAAATGACCTGACGCTAACAACTTAGCTCAATAGCATACGTCGAAGACAGGTTTACACTTGTTTGGAAGTTCCGCGATATTATAAGAATACAACTGAGACGAGATGAAAAGTATTTACAATATGTTGCTTTAGCAAAGGAGGTTGAAAGAGATGAGTGAGTGGATCACTTGTGTTTTAGTAGATCATAAGTTAGTATTACTTCTGTGTATAAACTGAGCTGAGCTAAGTCACCGTGCCAGCAAGATGCGTCAACCATAGCAACAGACGGACCGAGACGCAAACAAAAACGAGACATAGAAGTACAAATTGACAACTTTACAGAACGTGACACTGATTGGTCGAAGTGTGCATTGAAGAAATGTTTGATTTATACAATAAAAATTATAAATTATCGCACATGTTTTCGATATACATATCACATGCGCAAATATCCTGATATCGATATTTGTATCTGTTTATTGGCAAGAATTTGGCGATACGATACGTAACAAGATACCGGAGCAACAATACAATACATCTGGATAATATAGTAACAAGGATATATTTGTAGTATTGTCAAGTACTTGACTCTGGTGTTGCACAATTTACAGACCATGTGACTCTTGACAAAGTCATAACTGCTTTCATTTGTTTTAAAACCAACGACGGGACTGATGTGCACGAGAGCCGTCACCCTTACGCCATAACAAATGCCACCTCTCTCCTCCCGACAGAACGGAGATAGAAAAGGAAAGGGGGTGAAGGGGAGTGGGGAGGGTTAAGGGGACCCGTGACCCAATTGTGGCCACACCAGCTGTTTCCCCTCCACTGCCTCCCGACCACCGTCATTCTCTGTAGACCGCATACCGCTAATTGGGCTTCGCTCGCAACAAAAACCCACCGCCACACACACACACACACACACACACAGAGTAATATCAGTGAACTGGCTTGTTCCCACTGAGGAGGAACATTTGCTTGTGCCTTAAGCTGCAGTTGTGTGATGATTGATAAGTGCTTCAAAACACACTTGCCAGAAATATAAATGACAAGCCGCCTCTCCAGCGCCGCCCGGCCTCGGTGATTGACACGAGCGACGCCGACTGATATTCCGCGGGAAGAAGAAGGGTGGCGGGCGGGCGAGGGGGTGGTGGCGGGGGGGGAGTCGGGATGCTGAATTAATTGGTTTTGTGGAAGAGCACTGGTATATATGTAGCGATTATGGCAGGATGCACTGACAGGCAGGTTATTTAATAAATCCTGGACGTGTGCGGCAGAAAGACAACGGAAAATGATGCTTTTTTTTTTACTGCTCCTTTCCCCCTTCTATCTCGTCTGCCACAGCCCACTACATCCCACTTCCTTTTCCACTCAGACCCCCCCCCCCACCCACCCACCCCACGCCACTAATCACGCACCCACATAAACACACTTAATGGCAAGACCGCGAACACATCCGAGTGACACGAGTGGGCTATGAAAACGCACAAGATTTTTGCCTCAATCAGTCCTGATTTGTTTGTTTCCTCCTAAGCGGTCGAGGATTCCTCGAAGAGGAGGGGAAGGAGATGGAGTCGGGCGTGGGGGGGGGGAGGTAGAGGTGGGAGAGTGGATGGGGGGGTCGGAGGGGAGGGTTGTATAATCAAGTCAATTATGTCATTCAATCACGTCAAAAAAAATCATTTAGAGCCCTTTTCTCTGATGCGGTGATTGCGAAAGTTGTGGCGAACATTTGTTATTTTGCAAATAAGAAAAAAGACATTTTGGGAGCGACATCTTGGATGCAAAACAAAACAAAAAAAAAACGAGAAAGCACCAAACAAAGCGCTTCACCTTGCTCGCCGGCGGTCGAGGAAAAAAATAAAAAATTAAGTGGCATTTATGAAGTGTTGGTGGTGGGTGATGCATACCGTCTGAGCTTAAAATAACTGTTTCTATTATTTTAGGACAGCTCTTTTGTCTCCTTCAGGAGGCGCCGCATTAACGGGGCGGCCGTGAAAAAAAAAAAAAAAAAAATCCATCCGCCGCGAAATTGTTTAAACTCAAGGTCAAGCGCTCCGGCGTTACGGCGACTGTATCAGCTCCTCCAAGGTGACCTTGACTGATGTGGAATATGACATGAGGGAAATGGATCTCCACTCAGTGGGAGGAAATTATCTGTGAAATGCTGCCACTGTATCAAAGCCTGTTTGTGCACGTGCACGTGTGTGTGTGTGTGTGTGTGTGTGTGTGGTCCGTACGTCCTTGTGTTTAAAAAAAAAAAAAAAAAGGTCCACGAATATGCCTCGCTCAGCTGGGGGTATTGGCCGTGAGAGCAGCAGAAAGTGCTGCAGCAACAACAACAAACGGCTGAATGTAAGTCTGTGGCTAATGAACTGAGGCCGGTCCTCGCATCAGAACCAGGAATTTGCTCGATGATGTCAAAACGTCAGCGGTTCGCGGCAGCTGGACGTCGTCTACCTGTTTGTCATTGACGGGATTTTTTTTACTGGTTTATAGGGTATAATACATGGTGGTCTGGGTACAGATATGTGTACCTAAGTACAGTTTTTGAGGTACCTGTACTTTCCTCGGATTCATTATTGTGTTTATAGAAAAAAGATTGTTTCAAAATAAGAGCATCACCACAATCACTTGACACTGCTTTTGTCAAATAAATATGAATATTAAGGTAAGGTATGGTAAGGTAAGGTAAAACTTTATTGACTAAATAGTTTTTTTACCACTAGCCAGCAATTTTTCATAAACAATAAAAAATAATACATAAAAAATAAAATAAGAAGAAGAACATAAAGAGAAGAAAAAGATGACACAATCTAAGTCTAAAGATAAGGATAAAAAACATAGATCGAAGAAAAACAACAAAGACAAAGGATACAAAGACTAACATAGAACAGAACATCCAGATACTCTCACTCCACTCCTGCCCCCGAACTCAGAATTGTACAATTTAATAGCCCGAGGAATGAATGAGTCCCTGAGTCTATTTGTTTTGCACCTGGGTAGGAGCATTCATGCACTCATTCTGCTTCTCTGCTCACTGATGACAGTGTTCAGAGGATGACTGTCATCATCAATGATGGACAGTAGTTTGATCAATGATCTCCTCTCAGCAACTGTCACCAGTGAGTCCAGCTTCATTCCAACCACAGAGCCAGCCTCTGTATTAATGAGATATCGCGCAGGTGTGAGTACTTTAGGGGTGGTTCCAGGGGTCTAGAGAAGGAAAATGATGCAATTTCCCGTTTTTGTTTATTAATCACTTATAACACTCGGTTTCGTGGGACTTGCATCAGTTTCTAGCGAAATTGAGCGACATCAGAGAGGAGCCGCCGGCCCGTCACGACATCACCAAATCAATAATAAATCCAACTTCCTTTTACATGGTAGCCAGCGCGTTGGCAAGACGTCTCGCCATAGCAACCGAGCCTAGCAAGCTGCGCCGCACAGACAGACGGAGACATTAACGACAACGAGACAAAGAAGTATAAATTGACAACAGAACGTGACACTGACTGGTCGAAGTGCGCGTTTAAGGTCGAGCCTGATTGGTCAAGGAAATGCTTGATTTATACAATAAACGATTATAAATTATCGCACATTGTTTTCGGTATGCATATCGCACGTGCCAATATCGCGATATCGATATTTTTTTCGATTTTTCATGCAGCCCCAGTTGACAAGGACGTTGATTCACTTTATAATCCAAATTAATGATTAATCAAAACTATAATAAATCCCTCTTTATTTACATCGTTATTGTGTTTTTTTTTTTAAATACACCACATTTCTGGCAAAACAGCCAGTAAGGTGCGTTCAGTGGCGTAGGATTAATCTGTGGTGCATTCATAAATGTGGGACTAATACATTTAAACTAAAATAAAAATGTTTACTGACACTCAAATTAATGTTCCAGAAAGTAATGACGCTAAAATGTTCAACTCATTTACAAAAAAGTATCAAGTATACTTATATATATACTTATATATCAAGTATCAAAAATAAGTTATTTTAAAAACCTTGCCTTACATTTATCAGTTACCTCGTACAACGAAATAACACTTGTCATTATTATATAATTGTTTATGTTAATTGACATCTTATGGAATTCCACCATTACGTTTATGAAAATTACCTAAAAATACTTACTTAAATCACGTATAATGTGTACATTTGAAATGACATCATCTGTAAAGTAAACATCTTTTTATATCTGGAATGGATCGACAGTACTTCTCTGTTTTTATCGATTTATTTTTGGATTTGTCAAATGGGTTTATCAGAAAGAAAAGCTTGGTTACTTGTGTTAAAAAGACACTAACATACAAGTTTCATTGACAAAAATGAGACTTAAATGTTTAGACTTATAGTCAAGAGAAACTTGGACTTAAGAAACATATATGTATGGGACTGAAATTGACGCAAAAACGACACTCAAACTCAAACAACCTGTCAGAAAGAACAAATACCTGAACCATAATAACCAACAAAGATATCTCTAGTCCAAAGAGATCTGAACTCAATATTCAAAGTTAATCCCAGAATAATTCCTATAAATTCATCAATAGAAAATCCTTTATATCTCACAATTTCATCCACAGCATTGTCTTCTCACACAAAAGTTTGTGAAAGAAAAGTTCTTCATGACAACATTTCATCTCCAGAAGCCAAAACGTCTCCAAACGACATCAAATCTTCTAAACCAGCATTTCATAAAACAAACAAAAAAAGCAGTCTTACCTTCCCAAACTGTTCAAAATACTGCTTGACATCTTCAACTACTGTATTGGCAGATAAACCGCCGACAAATATTTTCTTTGTTCTTGTGACCATCTGAAACGAGAGGAAAAAAAGAGGGAATAGAAAAAAGAGATTAGCAGCTGAAATAATACATTCAATAAATTACACCAAACTACGAAACCGTATCATTAACAAACCAGATTTCTGAAAATGAACAGCTTTTATTATTATTATTTGATTCAAGTTTCTCTCTTTTTTTGAAAGAAAGAAAGAAAAAAAAAAAACTTGTGACAGGCACGATCATTCATTTTGGATTTTCATGAAAAAAGAAAAGATAAATTAATGAAAGCTGGGAGATGGAATCAGAGAGCATCAAAGCCTCATTTAGTCTGGAACAGTGACAATATTAAGGATTATTACCCACAGCGTGAACAAAAAAAAAAAAAAAAGGACCACTAACATCTGCTGCAGGGAGAAGACGCTTAATTTAGAGACCGTCTTTTCAGGGAACTCCAAGTATTTCGGCCTTCATCTCTCCGATCTTTTTGATTTTTATCGAGAAGGGGAAAACAACGGTTTTAGCCAAAGTTCACAGGCGTCGAATTTTCTTTCAAGGTCCGACTCTCCCCGAGAACCTCTTAGCCTTGAGAGCTACACCGAGGAAAAACTTGAATAATCCAACTTTTTTTTTCGAATAATCAGTTGAAAAAACAGGGTTTTTCACTGTCATTTCAAACTCTTTTAAAGTTTTTTAGAAATGTTGCTCCTCCAGGCGAACAAGGTGTAACCAAAAAAAAACAAACAAGAGGCAGCTGTGATCTTGCTTAGCCCGTCGTACTAAAAATAATAAATTGGATTGGAGCATGATAAACATACTCTGGAGGCGAGCGGTGAACAATCACGAGAGGGCTGGAGAGAGTGTGTACCTTGATCAAACTGCTGACCAAAACACTTTATGAAAGAGGCTTAATGCTGAGGGGGAGGAAAGGAGGAAGAAAAAAAAAAGATGCAAGATTCAGCTGGAGCTGAAGAAACCATCTGTCAAGAGCTTTCCAGGTGCACACAACGCACGCCTCGACACAGTCGCACACATGCGGACGGACTCGCACACCAGGCGGAGCTTTTCCCGTTCAACGTCACAAAGTGAAAAGATGATAAATGGTAAATTTTCTGGAGATGCATTCTTTTTTTTTTGGGGTCGAAGTAGTTATGCTTGTCTGCTTTAACTTCTGACGGAGTGGTCTTTTAAAAATACTCGTCCTTCCCGACACGAGATTGATGCATTCGTCGTACTAGACAATTCATGCTAACCCTAGGAGGTTCTTTGCTGTAACACCCAACGGGTTCTCGAGTTCCTACTTTTTAAGTTTGGATCAAACCAAAATACAGTCTCACTCGCCAATGGTTCACTCTGTTTTGAAAAGATTCGGTCTCAAATCGTTCACATAAAACCAATGAAAAGACCACAGTATTTTCTAGTGGCAATGGTTACAATTGAGCTCTGTCTTAAAACATGTGTTTTTAATGAGAAAAAATAATAAAACAGGATAATTTACTCTACATATATAGAAGGTACGATCCTTGACTTTCAAATTTTGGAGTTTAAAACACAAGTACACATTGTAAAATTACTATTATTACAGTTATTAAAAAGTAGCCCATTTTCTATTCAGGAAGTTTGGATCGAACAGATCCAGACTACATAGTACCTTAAGAATTTGCCGAAAAGTTAATCTTTAATGGTAGTCGTCTACTTGGGTTAAGGGTTTCCTGTATCGGCGTTTTCACTTCCTGTTTCGGAACTTGTGTTAGATTGAGGTTGTGTCAATGTTACCTAGATATAAGCACATAGAAATAAGTACACTACATAGTACCTTAAGAATTTGCCAAAAAGTTAATCTTTAATGGTAGTCGTCTACTTGGGTTAAGGGTTTCCTGTATCGGCGTTTTCACTTCCTGTTTCGGAACTTGTGTTAGATTGAGGTTGTGTCAATGTCACCTAGATATAAGCACATAGAAATAAGTACATTACATAGTACCTTAAGAATTTGCCAAAAAGTTAATCCTTAATTGTAGTCGTCTACTTGGGTTCAGGGTTTCCTGTATTGGCGTGTTCACTTCCTGTTTTCGGAACCTGTGTTAGATGGACTCTAGTTTGAGGTTGTATTTAGTCGCAAAAGATGGCTCTAGAACATGTCTTGGACTGAGGCCTGTGGGCCAAAAATCCGGAACGCCAAAGTTATTTTATGTGGCCCACAAGCGAATTCAACAACTATTGATTGTAGTTTTACTCCAATTGAGAGACTAGAATCCAACAATCAATGTTTTATTCTGTGCAGCCACAACTAAAAAAAAATCCCTTGTTGCATTTACAACAGTAGCAAAAAAAAGTTTCTTAATTCTAAGAATAATTTTAGATTTAGTACACCATAAACTTACTTATTTAGTTTGACCCAAAACCATTTTGAGACCTGGCCACAGTTTGCCATATCAAAACACTTGATTTAAACAGAAACATGAAAACTTAAAAAGAGTTTTCTTGATAAACAGATCATCTCCAACGAACAAAGAATCTTTTTTTTTACCACAGATTCAGGCCAAAACGTTCAGAAGTGTAAAAAAGACTATCGTACAATTGCACCTACAACGATTTGTTTCAATGGTTTGTTGTCAATTTTGTGTCATCATTCATTTCCTGAAAGATATTGTGAAAAATACTTGGCAAAAATAATCCCAGTTCTAACAAGAGATATTTCAACCCACGTGTAAACCAAACAAACCACAAATTCTCACGCACAACTACTGACTGTAAGTGGCATTTCCAAAACAAATTCATTAACAGTTGCTGCGTCTTAGCTTTAAAGCTAAGAATAACATTTTAATAAATTCCCTCACATTCAGCGTTGCTTTAACACCGTGTTACCACCTGCGGGGCATTCCTACAAAATAAATAGCCCAGCGCTAATAATAACAAGCCGCCATGCTAGGAATGGCTAATGCATGTCAGCGTGTCAACGCCGACATGCTAACAAGGAAGTGAATAATTGTCGAGTTGTTAAATATACGATGTGGAGGTTTTTTTTTCTCCAGTAGATTGTTTTTGGCTCTAGAATCATCGAGGATTCCCTTTTCCCTTTGATTTCTCCATGTTTGACACGGTGGCGGCGGGAAAAAGCGACCGGCTGGTTTAAAGGTTATAGACTGGCCGACAGCCAGCGCTCGCCTCTCTAGCATCGCTCCTCGGGGCCCCTAAGGGTTATCAGCTTTTTGGACGCCGCCGGCAACCCCGGGCCAGACAGCTGCTGATAAACCGGTGGCGCAAGCATTTATCAACATCGCTCAACCCTTATCATTGTTCATCTCGGTGAAAATATAAACAACTATCTTTTTTAGCATCGCGAACATCCAGGTTTTTTTTTTCTTTCCCCCCCTTCAGGGGTGCCTCGGATTCCATGTTTTCGTCTAAATAAATGCCCTTATTTGTTCTGGGACATGTGTCAAGTTAAAGGACAAGTAGTTGGATATTATTAAAATAGAAGTTGAGAAACAGAACCAGTCGTTCAACCCAGTTTTTCCCTTTAACCCAATTTTTTGCTCGTCCTCAAGGGGACGGTTAAGAGACTGACGTGTGGTTTTGACATACGAGTGCATTATAGAAAGAACAGCCTGATGGGAAAATCTAGTTAAATCGTTGCTATTTTAGTGCAAACTTTTATAATTGCAACCTTTGAACCCGCAAATCCTGAATCATTCCTAAGTGTCTATTAATAACTTAAAGATCCTCCATATTTAATTGTATTAATCAGGTTTTTATGAGGTAACAAAATGCCCTCATCTTGGATTGACAACGTCCTCTTCTTTTTAAGAACTCAAAATTGTTACCAGTGTGTCAGGTTTAGACTCCGAAATTGAAAAGCAAATGCTCTTCCTTCAATTCTAAATCAGCCTTAAATGAAGTTGCCTTGTCAAGATCACACAACCTGCCTTCAAGCAAAGGAAATGATGTGGGAAAAAAAAAAAGTGCTCAGGAACGTGAAATATATTCATACTTGTCAGGACTTGGAAGTTTGCTCTTATCAAGATTATCCAAATTTCCATATCAATCTATCATTAGTCAAAAAAGTTTTTTATTTACCAAAAATGGAAGAATTAAGTCATATATTTATTTTGTTATGTTTTTTGTTGATCTATACGACCTCCTTGGTTTCCAGAAATACACATTACCTTGACCCAGACACAACACAAGGGATACCACAAACATATTTGTTCTAGGGCCTCTTGGTCACCTTGACCCTGAGATAGCATAAGGGTTGAGGATTAACTTCTTAAGGTACTACATACTATCCTTATTACTATGTGCTTGTATTGCAGTGAAATTGACTCCAATTTCAACAAACAATTTTGACTCAAACTCAACCTAGAGTCCAAAACAGGAAGTGAACACGACAATACAGGAAACCCTTAACCCAAGTAGACAACTACCATTAAGTTTTAACTTCTGGCAAATTCTTAAGGTACTATGTAGTGTACTTATTTATATGTGCTTATATCTAGGTGACATTGACAAAACCTAAATTTTAACACAATTTCCCACACAGGAAGTGAACACGCCGATACAGGAAACCCTTAATCACATTAGCGACTACCATTAAGAATTAACTTTTTGGCAAATTATAAAGGTACTATGTAGTGTACTTACTTATATGTGCTTATATCTAGGTGACAATTGACATAACCTCAATTTTAACACAATTTCCAACACAGGAAGTGAACACGCCGATACAGGAAACCCTAAACCCAAGTATACCACTACCATTAAGAAATAACTTTTTGACAAATTCTTAAGGTACTATGTAGTGTACCTATTTCTATGTGCTTATATCTAAATTACATTGACACAACCTCGATTTTAACACAATTTCCAAAACAGGAGGTTAACACGCCAAAACAGGAAACCCTTAACCCAAGTAGACGACTACCATTAAGTTTTAACTTCTGGCAAATTCTTAAGGTACGACGTAGTGTACTTATTTCTATGTGCCTATTTCTAGTTGAAATTGACAAAACTTGAATTTTAACACAATTTCGAAAACAGGAAGTGAACACGCCGATAAAGGAAACCCTAAACCCAAGTAGGCGACTACCATTAAGAAATAACTTTTTGGCAAATTCTTAAGGTACTATTAAGTTTAATTATTTCTATGTGCTTATATCTAATTGAAATCGACAAAACCTAAATTTTAACACAATTTCCAACACAGGAAGTGAACACGCCTATACAGGAAACCCTTAACCCAAGTAGACAACTACCATTTAGTTTTAACTTCTGGCAAATTCTTAAGGTACTATGTAGTGTACTTATTTCTATGTGCTTATATCTAGGTGACATTGACAAAACCTAAATTTTAACACAATTTCCCACACAGGAAGTGAACACGCCGATACAGGAAACCCTTAACCACATTAGCGACTACCATTAAGAATTAACTTTTTGGCAAATTATAAAGGTACTATGTAGTGTACTTACTTATATGTGCTTATATCTAGGTGACAATTGACATAACCTCAATTTTAACACAATTTCCAACACAGGAAGTGAACACGCCGATACAGGAAACCCTAAACCCAAGTATACCACTACCATTAAGAAATAACTTTTTGACAAATTCTTAAGGTACTATGTAGTGTACCTATTTCTATGTGCTTATATCTAAATTACATTGACACAACCTCGATTTTTACACAATTTCCAAAACAGGAGGTTAACACACCAAAACAGGAAACCCTTAACCCAAGTAGACGACTACCATTAAGGATTTAACTTTTGGCAAATTCTTATGGTACTATGTAGTGTACTTATTTCTATGTGCTAAATCTTCGCAATACGGCCACGGCTCACACCTGATTTAATTCCCTACATATGTCTAAAGCATTTGATTGTGAATATACTGTAGTTGGAATAAATCACAAAAGAAATCCAACAAGTAAGAAAACGCAGCCTTTTCCTTCCGTCGTAAAGGACTTACACACGTCTACGTGTGATCAATAAAAACACTGGTCTTTGTACAAAGTCTACAATCATAGGGCAAGTAAAGGAGAAGGAAAAAATAAAAGTCTGCTTTGTCGTTTACAAGACTTAAACGCGCTCCAGACTATAAAAAAAACCTGCCGTAAAAGTCGCATCACTAGCGTCATAATTATTTATGTCATAGTTCCGACGGCCTTGACGACCTGACCAACAAAAGCTGGCGGCTGACATCCGACATAAATAACGTCTCACAATCACCGGCTCGGATCATCAACGCATCGGCGAAGACGGATGATTCATACTTTCTTACTCGCTGGCATATTCAAAATACAGCCCGAGAACTTTCCACGCTGATTATTTTAAGGTCAACAAACTAAGATGCGAGACCTCAGGTGTTAACCTCAATTTAAACCTGCTCACTGGCATTTAGCCCCTTCAAGTTAGAAACCGGCAACTTCTTTTTTTTTTTTTTAAGTGCGGGACTCCATGAGTTTTTGTGAAGCAAATTATGGATCATTAAGGGTCAGATAACTTCACTGCGACTCTGCCAGAGACGGAAGGTGAGATTTAATATCTTCATCAGGAGTTTTCATGTGTCATTTGAAGTAGAAGAAACACACACTGCTGCTTTAGCTAGACAGCTACTTATAGGGCTGTAAGAAAAGATTGATACGCCTAAATATCGCGATTTTTGTTTCATCCGTTTTCTACAGCCCTGTGTCAATTTTGCTTATTTCCAAAATAATGAATATTCACGCTGTTTGTTTGCATTTTTCTGATGCAATTAAACTTCTGGCCTCTAGACGGCAGCTGTCATTGAGAGGCACGATGAAATCCCACGAGATCCCAGCAATGACTGAGGACGAGAGGATATAGTCGATTCCAGCAGATTTCAAAGCTGATTAGTACATATGTTGGTTTCAAAATAAAATAAATCACTTAAGACTTCGTCAAGAGTCGTGTGTTCTGTAAATTCTGCAAAACCAGAGTCAAGTACTCAACAATACTACATATATATATCCTACTATCCTACTACAGTAGTCTGGAAAAGCGCTATATAAATACAAATTACTTACTTACTTACTAATATATTGCAAGATATTATATTGTTCCCCCTGCATTGTAATAAGTATCACAAAAACCAATTGAAATTGGGAAAAAATCTTCTAATAAAAGTTCCTAAATATTATCAATCAACCTACAATTACAAATCAAACTTTAAGCTTCACGCTCTTGTTTTTTCTCCTCCCTTAAAGACCAGGTAAGGAACGAGTCTCCAAGGACCATGAAGTTCCTCAACAATTAAATGTTCCTCACTATATTGCAGTTCATATTTTGCTGCTTCACCACTTTTCTGCCTTGTTTATTTGCTGTGAACGTCTTCAAATATGACCTATTTTTTGGATTGCGGAATATACCATGTATGCTATTGGCTAACGGACGGATTGATCACATAACTGACGCTTCCGCTTGTGAATCATTTAAATTTAATAGCGACTTCGTGGATTTCTACCTATCCCCGGGTGGTCCTGGAACCCCCGCGGTAAACACAGTATCGTGGTTTAAAGTGCGAGTGAAGCCGATAAAAGATCAGTAGAAAAGAAGAAAGCTACATTTTCATCTTCGTAGTAGTGCTAACTCGGCTCCAACAAAACGTCTCGGACGCGCCAAAGCTTTAAAGCTTCCTGCTGGACTGTTTAAACACCGATATCTCGCTGCCATCTGACTTATATTTGACGAGTATGTTTTCACCGACACGGATAAACTTAAAAAAAAAGTATTTGCTTGATTCCGATTGTTAGACGTTGCACAAGTTTAACGTCAACATAAAAAGCTAGATTTTTGCGAAGCGCACAAAATCGTGAACGACAGATCCGTCGGAATATTGAGCCGGCGGTTGCGGGGAATGTTCTAGAACAGCGGGGGCTGCTGCGAGCGCCGAGCCAGATGAAAATGATAAGCCTGAAGCTGATATTGCAACATACAATATTATTACTATTTGTGGAGGGGGAACACAAAAAAAAGAAGAATTTAGCATCTCCACTCTTGCCTTTTCCAAACTAAATCCAACGTGTCTGTGTCACACCTACAAAATAAAGCTATTAGCTTTTTTTTTCCGCACATCAGACACTGAGGATTGTTGTGAAGAAGAGATGGAATGAATGTGTTTTAGAAACAATATCAAACACGAAAAGCAGGGTCGGGAAAAAAAAACAGAAGAAAAAAGTGTGGAACATATGTATGCTAATTCGGATGTTAGCGCCGAGGAGAAGTCGGCCTTTTCGCACTGCAGTTCGGAAACGCGACTCGCGGTGACGGACAGATGGCTGAGGAACATATTTAGGAGTTTTTAGTGGCAGAGCTATAAGCACGCCGTCAGTTATGGTGAAAGGAGGGAAGACTGATTGTGCCCACACCTTCCACTCAAACCTGGAATTAGCACGCCACTCACAGCTACAAGCTACTTGACTATTGAAGAAAAAAAAAGAGGCGAAAAGGACTTTTTTTTCCCCCCACTGGTTTTTGGAAGCAAATTCCAAGGATTGAAATACACCTTCACCTTCAAAATAGTGTGTGTTGGACTGGATTAAACGTGTCAGTTTATCTTACTTAAAAGATATACTGATTAAAATGTCAGTTCTTTTAATACTTTAAGTGTTATTGGGGGGGAATGGGACACCCTGGACAGCTTGACAGCCCATTGCAATGCATATACAAAGAGTCACAACTATTGACAACTGTTAAGGATGAAGAAACAGCTAAAATATATAGCATGCTAGCATACATTTGAGCTAAATCTGCCCCTTATTTGCTTGAATTTGGCTGTATTTTGGATTAACAAAAACAGCTTCGTAAACGTTCTCACCAAGATTATTAAACTACTGATAAAGTCTGACCATGAATAGCTCTGAAAGTAAGAAACATCATTTTAAAGTTGATCCAGAAAGTAACTGGAGATTTCATAGATTTAAGGATGGGAGAAATGTGAGTTCTTCTACTAGAGCGGGTCAGAATTTAAAGTATTGGCACGATTGATATCGAAAACATGCGATGATTTCTCATTTTTTATTGTATAAATCAAGCATTTCTTAAATACAATCAGTGTCACGTTCTGTCAAGTTGTCAATTTGTACTTCTATGTCTCGTTGTCGTTTACGTCTCTGTCTGTCTGTGAGCTGTGCGTTCACGCGGCTACATTTTTAGGTGAAAGAAATAAAATATTGCATTAATATCGACACATCAAGACACCTATATCGAATATCGCACATATTTACAATATAGTGCAACCTCAAAACCAATCATTAAAACGGTATGTAAAAAAAACCAAGATCAACCAAAGGATATTTAGTGCTTAATAACCCAAGATTGCCTCGGTACAAATCTTAAATCTTAAGACAAATTTGTCTTTAATTTTCTTTTCTTTTTAAATGGCCAACATGTTCCTTTAGAGTCTGACAACTTCTGTAGGAGCAACTTTTAATTCATGCTCCTTCCATCATCCCGGCTGATGAAACGGATTTTACACCTGCTTCATCCAGACGCCGCTTCTTTTTTTCTCTTTTTTTTTCAGATGCAATTTCCTCTGGCACAATGGTCAGTCAGCAGAGATGAATCAGGTACAGTGGCTATTTATATACATTTCCATTTTCTCCTCCCGTACCCTTTAAAATGCATGAGACTAAACACACAATGTTCCGCGCGGCGCTAATCCGCCATTTTCCCCACAAAACCTTGGTGTAGTCCTTTATTAAATTTAGTGCTTATGAAAGGGGGGAGCGGAATCCTTGGATGGTACGTGCCGCGGTAACGTGAGAGCGAACGCCGCATTAATATATACTGTGACATTTGAAATCATTCCCCAGGTGGTAACACATCCCCATAAAGGTCACGACTATAGAGCCTCATGAGCGTAAATATTAAATGTTTAGAATCATTCAGAGGTTTTTGTGAGGAATAAATGTGGATTTGCATGTAGACGTTTGATTGATGAGGGGGACGTCGTCGACCCCCGGAATTGTGATGTCGAAGTTGTAGGGGACTGAGGTCTTTAGATGTTTTCGTGGAAATGTTGAGGAGCTAAAAATAAATAAATGTTTTTGACTGATTTAGAAACAAATGTACACACTAGACTGACAAGAAGCTATTGATTGTGTCACAATTACAATAGTTTTGCTTTGTTAAATATATTTTTAAACCTCAACAGTCCCGACAGGATCTAAACCAGGGAGATAAATTGTGTCTCTTATCAAAAACGTATTTGTCTCCATGTGCATGACTTAGTTAGTATATCATGTTAGAGCTTGAAATATCAAGAAAAAAGTTCAAACACATTTTCAAACCTCAACAATTTGCAGGTTATAGACCCCTAAAGATGTGATCCAGTCACAACAGCTGGTACGATAGACCCCTGACCTATGACCCTCACTTAACAGTTCCAGACATTAGGTATTTTTTTGTTCTCCTTTAAAATAAAACAAAAATAAACTCAATTGTTATTATTATTTTTATTTTATTTGTGTGGAGTTTGTACTTTCTCCCTGGGCTCGTAGGTTTACTATGGGTGTTGAAAAACTCTCAATTGTCCATAGTTTGAATAAATAATAAACTTTATTTTGGGGTTCTCATCTGAACTATTTATAGGTGCTTTTATTGTGACACGTATGGCTCTTAATTTGAAGTGCTCATGTCATATTAATGAATGTATTATATCGACGTTATTCCCCTCCAGATTTATAAAGTTTTGTAGCAACTCAACGAAGGGCTACAAATAACTGCTAACTTTCTTCTTTTATCCTTAATCTAATTATCTTCTAGAGAAGCTGTCGTGTTAGAAGAAGGTGGAAACTTTTTTTTTTCGAGGAACAGATTTCTTATGAGAAACTCATTATACTGTTCAAGGCTCTTATCACAAATGAAAAAGAATCTTCTTAACTTCATATATGTACTCTTGAAAATGCTTTTTTGTGTAACATCTGATGGTCTAACAGTAGGAAATGTATCTTCTGGATCAGTAGTAGATCAGTAAAAATGAATGGAAAGCTAGTAAAAGAAGAGTAAAGTACAGTAAGTAAATGGTATTTATAGAGAGATTTTCAAGACCAGGGTCACAAAGCGCAAAAAATACCCAATAAAATATATACTTAGAAGGTCAAGACAACACAGACACACACACAAGAGTCTCAGAAAATCAAGAAAAAGTCTGCATGTGGATAAAAAAGATAATTTAAATCTTAGAAGCAACATTCTGAAAGGATTTCTCTCCTCTGGTCCAGAACCGTGTGCGAGGAACCATCAGTAGATTCTGATCCACAGACCTCAGAGCCCGAGCTGGGGTGTAAGTCTGGATCAGATCACTGATGTAAGGAGAAGCCTGACCATGAGTAAGAACCAGAATTTTATAGTTGATCCCAAAAGAAAACTGGCAGCCAGTGAAGAGTTTTAAGGATCAGAGGAAATGTGAGTTCTTCTACTAGAGCAGCTCAGAATTCTCGCTGCAGAGTTCTGTATCAACTGCAGTTGAGACAGCTCCTTATATTGCAATATTTAATTGCATTAATACTTCCCTACACCCAAAAACATCAAAGTTAACAATAAACTAAAAGAGACTTGAGAATTTTCCATAATAAAGTAAAGTAAATCGATATATATATCAATCAAAAATATATTTTTTAAATATATAGACAATTATTACAGTTATGCATCACCATAATAAAGACATTATGTGGTTTTGATCACTTTGTAAATGTGAAAGCAGCTTTCAGCACTCACACAATAATAATAATAATAATAATAATAACAATAATAAGAAGTGAAACGGCAGCAACACTCTGAGGTTATTTCTCTCTCTCTCTCTCTCTAGTATTCTTCTCTTGTAATAAAAAACTCCATGTATTTCCTTCACCACTGGATACACACGATGAAGAAGTCTTTTATTTTTGACCTCCCACTGTATTTTCTCATGTCGGCGCTTCCTTTTTATTTTGTCCATGATTAACTCTCGGCGAGAATGTGGTTTGTGGATCTTTTCCGTCACGACCTGACACCGCACATCCCGCCATGATTACAAGCTGTGAGCTTTAACCACGAACCTCACCTCACACACACACACACACACACACATAAACACACACACCGGGTCGAGAAGACCGAAAGGATTGGCCTGTTCCGTCCTTCCCCTTGTTCCCGGGGAAAATAATGGTGGAGAAAACACAGGATGGGATTGAAAAGGAAATATATTTTTTTTGTTGTGATCCGTGAATCAAGGGAATAGATAAATACTGGCAGTGGGATTCCGTCGACAACCTCATTCAGGAGCAACCAGAGAGCATCTGTCGATGTAATGTAGCATGATCAAAGGCTGGGACACACACACACTAAAACACACACGAGGACGGTCCAGGTAAACACTGCCGTTGCTCATTTGCATCACTGGAGCTGACTCACAAAGAGAAATAAAAAAAAAAAGAAGGCAATAAACAAGAAACAACAGCGAAATCACTTCAGCTCCAGAGAGAGAAAAAACCGAAGCGGGATCAGATCATCGTATCGATGAGTGATTAAGCGACGTCGGGGTTTCCTGGTCCACGAGACGATGGTCCTGGTCCCCTTACCTAACAAACCTTCCTCCTGCATCCCCCTCCACAGCTCCGGGATGCAGGAACAAAACCCGTAATTGCTTATTACGATACAATAAGGTCAAAGGAGACGAGGGAAAAGCGGAAGATGCTTTGAGCAAAATGTGGAGTGACAGGCGTCCACCGGACCTGGATTAAGGCTGAAATTCCGGGAGACGACAGGGGGTCGGAAGGCGTCCGCGGAGCACGGGGCAGAAGCTAATGACAAGACCGTCGCAGACGACTTTGAAGCTCCCGATCCGAGAGGGCGGGGGTCCGCCCCGACACCACTGCACTTCCGGAATTAACCCACTCAACAGATGCTCATGGGTCGAGTCGGAGGCCAACCGGCTCTGAGACCCGGCGACACGTGTCGGGGACGTCTTTGATTCCGTTTTCGAGGACGTACTTCCCCGTCATGGCGACCGTTCTATAATAAACGTGACCGTGACCCACAGGATCAGAACCAACAACACTTCACTCCATCCAGCGGTGAATAGAGAAGTTCTCGGAGAGAGCGCAGACCTCCCCCTAACAGCTCACATTGTGACTTCCCCTCCAATATTATTGCATAGGACTGAAATTCTTAAGTTTGTATTACAAATAGTTTAAATTCCATCAAAATTTGAACAAGTTTTAAATCACATGGGGGGAGGGTCTTCTGCCCCCCTTAGTGCCCCCTTTACTTTGGAGTCGCCTCTCCCCTCAAACCTTCACTCAAGAGGTCAGAAGTCTACTTGATCATTTTCAAGCAGTTTTCATGAGAGGTTTGTGAGTCACAGACTAGAAAAGTAAACAGAGAGCGCAGACCTCCACCAAGCAGCTCACTGTCATATTATGTATTATTTTACATTGATTATCGACATGAAGATACTGCTTCATGATGTCTTATTTAAACATGATTATATTTTATATTTATTTTATTAGTGTTTTATTGTTGCTATTCTTACTTATTATTGTTATTGTTTCACTAAAAAAAAGTAGATATTTATGGGGGTTTTGTTCCCCCTTTTGCTTCATCCGATCAAGTTGCTTTTCGTTTATTATTATTGTATTTCTTTTACTATTGTTTTTATTATCATTGTGACGAATTATTGACGTAAAGATAAAAGATCTCAAGAGTGAAAGGGGACGAGAGGATACATTGATTTCAGGATTATGTGTCTTACAATTGCAGAAATAAACTGAAATGACAGAAATCATCCTTATTAAAAGTATTAAATATGATAGAAATGTAACTTCCTTTCATTTTCATCGGGGTCCCCTGACCCTCTTAGAGTCCCCTTACAATTAACAAAAGTAACTGAAACTCTGTAATAATATGACATAAAATTGAATATTGAAAAAAATTGTAGAAAAAAAAAAAAAGGCTGAAGTTTTGGCTAGATTAGATCACTGGTAAATAGCTCTGAAAGTAAGAACCAGAATTTTAAAGTTGATCCTGAAAGAAACTGGCAGCCAGTGAAAAGATTTAAGGATCATTGAAATGTGAGTTCTTCTACTAGAGCGGCTCAGAATTCTCGCTGCAGAGTTCTGTATCAACTGCAGACGAGACAGATCCTTCTAGTTAAGTTAAAGTAAGTAGTTAAAATTAACAAGTAAGACTATTACTGGAGGGAAAAAAAACATCTCACAGTGGCAAGGAAATCTTCCTTTAAGAAAGGCAGAAACCTCGAACAGAACCAGACTCGGCGTTGACACTTGGATGAAATATGGTTTAGATTCCCCACAAAAAAAAGGTACATATGGGAGTTTTTAATGGGGTTTTACCGCTCATTTTTGACATGATCAATATGCTGTTCCTTTAGAATTATTGTTATTGTTTTTAACTAAATAATAACAAAAATGAAGATGCTTACTGTCTTAATATAGTGTGTGTTTATGTTCAATATTTATGTTGACATTTTCCAAATGTGAGAAGGATAAAACTGTCATCATCATCGTCAAACATTTTTTTTATTTGCCATCAGGCTGAAACGATGCATCATTCGTAGCTCCATGAAAGTCATGGGTCCCTCCCGGGAAGCGACCCGGGGTCCCCACCGGCGGCAGAGGGTCGAGCAGGAGTGTTTTCGGAAAAAAACGTTGTTTGCGTACGTCCCGGCGTTAGCGGCGCCGCACGTGCGGAACACGGCGCCACTTAGGGCTGATTAGCTTCTCAGCACAACCACCGGCACGGTTATGAAGATTGATTGGAAGCAGCTTATTGGGCCCCAGAGAGGCAAAAAGGGGGGACCCTGGACCCAAACAGTACATTCTCATCAAGTGAAGAATGCTTTGAAAACGCCTTGGCACGGGCCCTGGCACCGGAGCGGGAAAAAAAAAAAAAAAAAAAACCTCACGGCGAGATTAGACCAAGGAGAAAGAGAGAGATTTTGACCAGGAGTGAAGAAATATAAATATGATGCTAATGTGATGCTAGCTGGTGGACGCATCTGGAACGACCAAGATGTTTTATCCAGAAGATGGACTAGCAGGAGGTCAAAAGTTTAATAAATAAATGAAAGAAAATGTTTCAATAATGAAGTGTATTCCATGTTTGAAATCATTAAAATCATCAAAAAAATCATTGAAATTATAAACTTCACTGGAATGCAATGTGTTGAGGGTCAGAAAAAAAGTGCAAGAGAATAGGTTCAAATTAAACAAAAATGAACGACAAAATGATCCAAAAATAGACTGAAGAGAGAAGGGGACAAGTAGCTGAAATTGACCTTTAAAGTATATACTTTATTGAATATTGTTTTGATTGTTTAAGCACTTTGTGACCCTGGCCTGGAAAAGCGCTATATAAATGAAAATTACTTACTTACTTACTTATTTATCGAATGAAAAATAAAGACTTATTTGAATCGTCATGGGGGTCCTCCTGTCCCCCTTTGAGCTCCCTAACAAATAACAAAAAGGAGCTGAAATTCTGGAAATTCCCTTCATGTACTGTGCATATATATTATATAAAACACATGGTTTAAATTTCTTTAAAATTCGTAAATATTGGAAATTTCATGGGGGTTTTTTGTCCCGCTTTGGCCCCCTAAGGATGTGCGAAAGGAGTCTAAATTCTGGAAATTGTCCTTACTTAGTATCTAATACGTGTGGTTTAAATTTCACAAATATTTGTACATATTTCAATTTTCATGGGGGGTCTTCAATCCCTTTTCGAGCCCCCTTACAATTAACAAAAATGAGCCATTATTATGGAAATCTAAAGTAAATTAAATCAAAATTGAAGATGTTTAAAATGTCATAGGGGTCTTTTTGCCCCCCTTAGAATTAACTGATATAGCTGGAATTCTGGAAATCTACCTTACATAGTATGAAAGAAATATGGATTAAATATGAATCTAAATTGGAAATATTTGAAATTTTCATGGGGGTTCTTCTGCCCCCCCTTACTTTTCCTTGACCTGATAGAGTTGACCTAGCGTGCTACATTTCAAGAAAAGATGTCGAACGGCTTGGGAGTCTATAAGACTTTGAAGTCAGACGAAATTCTCCTTCATTGTTTTAATCAAAGAGTTTCTCTACGGAGATAAAGTATCCATCCATCCATCCATCCATCTATATTTATATATATGTAAATCTACTGTACATTGACATCAACATTGTCTGCATCTGCCGAACCATCTGCTTGGAAACAAGAGAGGCATTAACCTGCTTAGCTCGACACTTTTCTTTTTCCTTCTTCTTCCGCCATATCTCCTCTTCATCCCTAAAATAGCTTGGAAAGAATCCAGCGGTGACTAGCCGTCTATTTCAGTCCATAAATCCATTTTATCATGGATGTAATGCCACAGACTCAAGCATGTTGGCCTCCGTGACTTAATCCTTGTGAACTTTTAAACCTCGCAGGCTCTTACAGGGTCCAGCGGGAGGATTTACCTTCTTTTATGAATCTAAAAATCATATTTATTTTATAGATTTTTAGTTCGCTAGCATCATGAGATACACATGGAATAACATTTTATAACGTGTTGCTATTAACTTAGAAAAAAGAGACAATAAATGTATATTTTTAAGCATTTCTTTTAAATAACTGTACTCAATCATTTCTATATATTGAAATGTTGAATTAGTCTTTTAGTCATAACTAAACAAAAAGATTCAAAATAAATTTAAATGATTAACACGTAGAGTAAATAAAACTTCTGGTGGCAACATTCTACCAATATTTTTATATACAATTAAAAAGGCTATGCATTTTTGAAATAAATTCAAAATTGTTTTTAAGAATTACAATATCTGTAACTCTACGTGTAAGAATAAATATAGGACATTTTTAATTAAATCATTTAAAAAAAAAATAGGGATTCAAACTTTCAATGTATAAAGTATTATTACGTTGAATTTTAGATTGACTTTATTAATCCCTCTGGAGATCTACTTTGAAAAAAAAAAAGTTTTTTAGTTCACAGCAGACGATAGAAGGTACAAATAAAAAGAACAAAGTGAAAAAAGATAACAAAGGGCAAAACACAAAAATCTTAAAAGGATACAAAGGTTAACAAAGAATAAAATATATCATCCCTTCGCTCTCGTCCTGTCCACAAACTCAGAGTTATAAAGTCTAATAGCAAGAGGAATGCATTAGTCCCTGAGTCTATTAGTGTTGCATCATGGGAGGAGCATAGGTGCACACTAATGAAATCATGGATGATGACTTATTTAAGACATTATTTAAGATATTATTGTTTGACACTTACTTGCAAATGTGACATTCCATCAATAAACAAGATGTATATATATATATATATATATAAATACAGATATAAATACAGATTACTATTAAAAAAGTTTTTTTTCCAGCAGAAAATAATCCCGCCTGCCTATTTCTGCAGCGTTTCAACTGGGATGAAAACCCCTTCTACACCCCTTGTGTTGATAACAAATGTTAATTTTTCATACTGTCTCTGTACAGACAGTGAGCACTGGAGGGGAAAACAAATGGGATTTTAACTTCCAATTACAGTAATGGATTTTTGTGACAGGTCCTCCAACAATGCACCTACAGCCGCACAAACATGAAAATAAGCACAAAGCTGCTCTTCGTCATGATACCGATGTTGTACAGAAAACAAGAGAATTAACAAGTTTTTTTTTTTTTTTCCTACATGAAAGATAAGAAAGAGGAATATGTGCTGAGAGGAGCAGCCGAGTGGTCTTTCTCTTATTCACGCGATCCTTCAAATACAACACAAATATCACAGGATTCTAAAAAGGAGCCATTTAAGACTTTACATCAACATGCTCTTTATCGGGTCAACAATACTAAAAGAAATGTCATAATTGGTCCAAAACAAAAAATAAAATAGAAAAATATGAACAATAGCATAGTTTTTTTTTTCATTAATTTACAAAAATATGTTACAGAGCTTGTTATAGGTTTATTATAAATGATTCATTTCTATTTTTGTATATTTACATTTTACAATTTATTTTATTTCATCTTATTTATGTTAATTTTTTTGTTTTTCAATGGATTACTTTTTCAAAAGTCTTGTTAAATGATGTTCATGGACTACAAACACCTTGTAAAAGTAAATAAGTAAAAGAGGAAAAGGTCCGAAAACTTTTATTTCAAGTTTAACTAAAAAAAAATTAATAATAATAAATCATAAGATTAAATACAAGTTTAAAATTTGACATCAAGAAACTGAATATGAAGACACCGTTTCATAAAAAATACGAGTACACCTTTTAATGATACTGAAAGTAAGTACATTGTTTCACGATACTGAAGGTATGTACACTGTTCATGATACTGAAAGTAGGTACATTGTTTTATGATACTGAACATTGTCTCATGATACTGACAGTATGTACACTGTTTCATGATCCTGAAAGTATGTCCACCATTTCATGATACTGAAAGTATGTACACCGTTTACTGATACTGAAAGAGTGTACATTGTTTCATGATACTGAAAGTAACTATATTGTTTCATGATACTGAAAGTAAGTACATTGTTTCATGATACTGAAAGTATGTACACTGTTTCACGATACTGAGAGTAAGTACATTGTTTCATAATACTAAAAGTAAGTACATTGCTTCATGATTTTAAAAGTAAGTACATTGCTTCATGATACTAAAAGTGAGTACATTGCTTCATGATACCAAAAGTAAGTACATTGCTTCATGATTTTAAAAGTAAGTACATTGCTTCATGATACTAAAAGTAAGTACATTGCTTCATGAAACTGAAAGTAAGTATATTGTTTCATGAAACTGAATATGAAGACACCGTTTCATGATATTGAAAGTGTGTAAAATGTTTCATGATATGTGTTTTCTTTTATTTTTCGCTTCAATATTTGTGTAGTTTATACATAAAAAAAAGTCTGAAGCTTCTGAAGATCAAACATGGGTTAAAGAATAATAACTTTTACTCAGTAAACCGCGTGAAGTCAGTTTAAAAAAGCGTAGAATAACGTGGTTAAAGCGGCACAAACCCCTGCTCTCTGGCACCGCATAGCTCTTAAGTGTACATCGCCGGCGCCGACTAACCAAATTCAACCTTGTTAATCATTAATCAGCAAAACCAACTCCAGGCAACTGTCAGGATGATGGAAACACTATTTTGTGAACTCCAAACTTAATTATGCGGATGGTTGTGTTCCAAAAATAAACTGTAAATGCGCATCATTATGCCCGGCAACCAAGGTCATCAAGCATTCAGGATCCACGCTAACGGGAATTTAAGTTGCCTTCGGTGGCGTCTCGGGTGTTTTACAGTTCAGCCTTCTATTGTTCACCTGCGTGACCAGAATCTCAGACGTCTGGAGTCTTTTAGCTCTTGGAAGCAAAAAAAACACTCGGCACTAGTTGTGATGAATCTGTCGCTTTTTATGAATGTTCACGTTCGAGCTCCGTCTGATCTTTAGCCCAGTTTGATCTACGTCGCTACTTCACATTTGTTCAGAATCAACCTTTCATACACTCTATTTGTCACACTAGGGTAACCATAGTAATTTTCCAATATCAGCTTTTTAAAAAATATATTTTAGTAGTTTTTGTGTACTTAAAAACCTTGATTTAACATTGTTGTTGTCTGTCTTTAGAAGTAAAGAATAATCGAGAAAAAGACCTCTGCCAAGCAGCTCATTCCCAACCAGACTGCAATTTGTCCCTAATTTTATTACCTTATATTAATTGTGTCTATCCGTATTTAACTTAAGTTTAGCCTTTGAAAAATTGCCCATAACATCAATTAGCAAGTGGTCGTGGGACTCGGTCGCACAACTAAAAAAAAAATTAAGTTAAACTGAAACAAACTAAAATACAATTTCTTTCTTGGAATCAAAATTTCCCAAAAATTTTCATTTAAACATGTTGAACAATTTTTTTCTGTTTTGTTTTTTAGCTCTTCTGCTAATCAACTATCAAACTCAGATGAAAAGATACTTCAACCGCAAATTACATGAAAATCTATCAAGAAAGAAAAACGTCAACAATTTCTCAAAAGTAAAATTTGACCATATTTGAGCACAAATAAAGAAAACAAACAAATACAATAAAGGGATAAAGATAAGTTTCACAAAAAGTATAATGCTATTTTAAAGGTAAGATAAAGTAAAAAATAAAGATGAAATATCACAATCTTGTTTTACGACATGAAAAATTCAGAGTTCAAAAAAATTCTTCAGAGAAAAACCCGTAAAACGTGAAATATTTTACGAGTAATATTTAAGTATGATTAAGAGTTTATGGATATCAAAACCAAACTAAAGTAAAACTGAAGTTGTTGGGAATTTGACACGTGAGGAGTTTGACATCCCTGATTTAATCGATGGCACAACAACAACAAAATTCATAGTCTTTTTGCGTCTTAATTAATCATTAATTAATGAATTCAATCGAGTCTCTCTAGAGATTCAATGAAAGACCATGAAGCTCTTCAGTTAAATTTGTTTCCACCTGATGATCCATAGGAGTCTAAAAAGTAAGAGGTCTTGCAAGATCTTCACTAAGTTCAGCTCAGCCCGCTCAAGAAGCCTCTCTTCGTGGCTCCAGCCAGCGACCTGAACGTCAAACGTTTAAAGAGCAGGCGATGCATCAAAAGCCGCTGAAGACGTGTCGCGTAAAAAAAAAAAAAGAAGTTGTTTACGACGTCTTTGTGCGTCGACGCCGCCCGTCCTTGATGCACCTCGGGAGAGCCCAGCGCCGAGGATTTAAGTAAAGCGAAAAAAAAAGCACCGAGTGGCAGCCGATGAAATCTTACGTCGCGTAGAAGCTATTTTGTGCTCTCCTCTCCGAAAATTATATAAACTGCTTGTGGCTAATGGAGGCCTCAGCTGCGGTGAGAATAGGCCTGAACTGCTTTGCTCCCAAACAATCTCTTTCCAAATCTCTCATTTCTGCCTGCGAGCGCAGGATGAAACAAACACAAAAAAAAAGAAAAAATCCTTCGCGCTCTCGGCTCAGACGCCTCCTCCTGTTACTGACTTGAGAGTGGGATGTCACACTGACCGGACCATTATCTCTGATGAGGCGACACACCCTCCATGTGACACCATGAAAGGACTTGAGGGGGAAAAAAATCTGAATAAATGAGATTTAATCAAATAAATATTTCATTAAAAGAACTAAAAGGCGTTTGGCAGTTTAAAAAGGAACTGATAATCCTGCTAATATCAGATGATTTCGTTTTTTGAGTGACAGTTATTGATCGTTACACAAGTTCATTTCAACTCGAACCCATGTATATGGACAACTAGAACCACAGGCTCAGGATAACCCGAGTTCGACCACACTGTTTCATGATACTGAAAGTGAGTACATCGTTTCATGATATTGAAAGTGAGTACATTGTTTCTTGATATTGAAAGTGAGTACATTGTTTCTTGATATTGAAAGTGAGTACATTGTTTCATGATACTGAAAGTGAGTACATCGTTTCATGATATTGAAAGTGAGTACATTGTTTCTTGATATTGAAAGTGAGTACATTGTTTCTTGATATTGAAAGTGAGTACATTGTTTCATGATACTGAAAGTGAGTACATCGTTTCATGATATTGAAAGTGAGTACATTGTTTCTTGATATTGAAAGTGAGTACATCGTTTCATGATATTGAAAGTGAGTACATTGTTTCTTGATATTGAAAGTGAGTACATTGTTTCTTGATATTGAAAGTGAGTACATTGTTTCATGATACTGAAAGTGAGTACATCGTTTCATGATATTGAAAGTGAGTACATTGTTTCTTGATATTGAAAGTGAGTACATCGTTTCATGATACTGAAAGTGAGTACATCGTTTCATGATATTGAAAGTGAGTACATCGTTTCATGATATTGAAAGTGAGTATATTGTTTCTTGATATTGAAAGTGAGTACATCGTTTCATGATACTGAAAGTGAGTACATCGTTTCATGATATTGAAAGTGAGTACATTGTTTCTTGATATTGAAAGTGAGTACATCGTTTCATGATACTGAAAGTGAGTACATCGTTTCATGATATTGAAAGTGAGTACATCGTTTCATGATATTGAAAGTGAGTACATTGTTTCTTGATATTGAAAGTGAGTACATCGTTTCATGATACTGAAAGTGAGTACATCGTTTCATGATATTGAAAGTGAGTACATTGTTTCTTGATATTGAAAGTGAGTACATCGTTTCATGATACTGAAAGTGAGTACATCGTTTCATGATATTGAAAGTGAGTACATCGTTTCATGATACTGAAAGTGAGTACATCGTTTCATGATATTGAAAGTGAGTACATTGTTTCTTGATATTGAAAGTGAGTACATCGTTTCATGATACTGAAAGTAAGTACACTGTTTCATGATATTAAAAGTGAGTACATTGTTTCATGACACTGAAAGTATGTACAGTGTTTGATGATACTGAAAGCAAGTACACCGTTTCATGATACTGAAAGCAAGTAAATCGTTTCATAATACTGAAAGTAAGTAAATCTTTTCATAATACTGAAAGCAAATAAATTGTTTTATGATACTGAAAGTAAGTAAATTGTTTTATGATACTGAAAGTAAGTACACTGTTTGATAATACTGATAGTAAGTACACTGTTTGATGATACTGAAAGTAAGTACACTGTTTGATAATATTGAAAGTGAGTACACTGTTTGATGATACTGAAAGTGAGTACATCGTTTCATGATACCGAAAGTAAGTACACTGTTTCATGATATTAAAAGTGAGTACACTGTTTGATGATACTGATAGTAAGTACACTGTTTGATGATACTGAAAGTAAGTACACTGTTTGATGATACTGAAAGTGAGTACACTGTTTGATGATACTGAAAGTGAGTACATCGTTTCATGATACTGAAAGTAGGTAAACTGTTTGATGATACTGAAAGTGAGTACACTGTTTTATGATACGGAAAGTAAGTAAATCGTTTCATGATACTGAAAGTAAGTAAACTGTTTCATGATACTGAAAGTAAGTACACTGTTTCATGATACTGTAAGTAAGTACGCTGTTTCATGACAATGAAGGTAAGTACACCGTTTCAAGATAGTGAAAGTAAGTACATTGTTTCATGATACGGAAAGTAAGGACGCCATTTTATGATACTGAAAGTACACTGTTTCATGATACTGAAAATAAGTACATCTAAATTACGAAGACACTTTTTCATGAAAACTCATCATCAAACTGAATACGAAGACACTATTTTTATGAAACTGAATACAAAGACACTGTTTCATGAGACCTCATCATGAAACTGAATATAAAGGCACTGTTTCATGAAACCTCATCAACCTCATCATCTCAAGCTACCAGTCATCACTCGCTTCTCTCTAATCTTTGGCTCTGAACCTCCAAGGAAACCTCACATCCACCTCTTGACAGCAACACCTACTCAGCTGTGAAGATAATGGCATCAGACACGCTTTAATGAAACCTCATCACGACACTCAGTACAAAGACATGCTTCCATGAAACCTCCTCACCACACGTGATCACATCAACAGAATATATACATGTATGAAATGAGCATCTAAATTGATGAAGTTAAGCTAAAAGTGGAGTCATTAAAACGTCAGCGGCGACAGAGAGCGAGCCAACATCCACCGATATTAAAACAAATGAGAATGAAGTCCAATTTTCCAGGGTTATGAAAGCTTATTAGAGCTTTAGCGTCGCGTCTCTTCTGATCTTTCGCTCTTTCCTACCTTTTTCCTCTCGCACCGACTCCGGCGTGTAAAATTAGCCCTTTTGTCCTGCAAATATTTTGACCTTTACAAAATGGAGCCATTGCGACCGCAAATTCTCGCCCAAGTATCAGCTCTTCTTATTTATGAATATGCCGTTTCTTTTGTTACTTTCTCTTCATTGGAGCTGTCTCGGCGCCCCCCCGGGCGAGCCTCATTTGCATAAACGCTGGAGGCTGAACAGAACGCTTGCAAAGTGAAGGACCCGGGGAAACTAATAACAGTCCGGTGGGCTTCTGACAATGCTTCGCCCCCCCCCCCCCCACACCACAACATCCCCAACAATTTGGAGCATGAGAAATAGTGGAAGTGTGTCAGATTAAGGGTTCAATGCAGGAGTCTTGTTTTCACGGCGGGGGGTCTGGACTCGTGCCACTTTTTCGGGGAAGGTCCAGGTGTTGGACTAAAAAAAAAAAAAAAGTCTGGGTTCCAGTTTCCCCCTCAATCGTTTGATATCCAGAAGTGAAAGTGAAACCTATAAGTGGCAGTCCGTAGAAAATGGTTAGTACTCACTAGTATCATCGATTATTGGTTAATCTATAGTACTAGTTACACCTCAAGTTACACCTTTATGTGTCCATTAGGAGCTTGAAACAGAATAAATAGAATTAACGGTTTAAAGTGTGTCTTATTGTACAGTACAATTTTTAACGCCGCTAATAGAAGACAATTTTTGGGATGAATTTCCTATTTATGAGAAGCTAAATAAGCCTCTAATAATAAGCATAGAGACTGACAAAAACATTCTGTTTGAAGTTTTTCAAGTGTTTTAGGCGGTTAAATATGTATTCAATTTTGCCTGAACAAGATCTGGGCCGAGTTTTTGAACCATTTGGAGTTTAAAACCTCTGAGTTTCAGGGTTAGAAACATAATATTTTGGAATATACACCTAGAATTTGATGCAAAAAATATAAGTAATCAAGGCTTGGTCATATATATACATATATATTTAAACATATACAGTATATATATATATATATATATATATATATATATATATATATATATTCCAGCACAGGCAAACTAATCTTTTTATCATTAATAATCATTAGATCCATTTTCACAAGCTGAGAACAACTACGAAACATCTTAAGACGTTTTTATTTGTTCAGGCTTTTCCTTGATTTTCTGGAACTCCTGTTGTGTTCTCAGTTTTATCTTGATCTTTAAAGCATATACTTTATTGAATATTGTTTTGATTGTTTAAGCGCTTTTTGACCCTGGTCTGTAAAGCGCTATACAAATAAAAATTACTTACTTACTAACATATGAATTGTATCTGAATTCCCAACCAAAACTATTGTAGAAGTTAATACCTGTTCCGTCTTCTAACTGGGTCAAGCTGCTGACTTCATTGATGAATGGGTCCATTTAATACATTTAATTTTCTCCTGCATACGGAATGTGATCACAAATGGGAAATTCATCATGGATTATTACATTAGCGACCGAGGTAAGTGTGGAGGAGAAAGAAAAAAAACAAAAAAACATGTGTGTGGTACAAATGTACTTCCTGGACCCCCCGAGTCACATTATTGATGAACGGAAGATCAACAGAACTGTTTGCGTGTGACATCATTTGGTGAATCGAGTATTGTAGTAAAAAATTGAAAGAAGGAAGTGTGTGACAATTAACGTTTAATTAACTATTTCTTCACTGGTTTTTAACGATCAGTATTAAAAGTAACACGTTTTAAATTGAGATCAAATGCATTTCAATAAAAAAAACGATTTAATTTTCTGATGTTTTTACTAGAATTAATGCTAAAATCATTCACTTCCAAAATAAATTACAATATCTACATTTTTGTGTACAAACTATTATTTATTCATACTATACTTTGTGTTATTTCTTCTGATCTACAGTATATTCTATATATTTGCACTTTGCCGTCCATTGGTCTTTGTTCTTTTATTTGCTCTTTGTTCTTATTCTCATGAAACTATCATCTGCTGTGAAGTGGAAAACCAATTTACCAAAAGGAGGGATTCATATACTACTATCTAATCTAATCTATTCCTATATGCAAGTTAGGATTTATATTTATACTTGATACCCATTTTCTTTAGCCAAAGACTAAATCATCTAAAAGGTACAAACAATTTAAGTAACAAGTTGAACAAATTTGACATCTTCATTTATAGCATAATAGAAAGAAAGAAAAAATCATTCATTAATAAATGATAATAAAATGTATATAAATATTGTTATAACCTTCAATATTAAATTATTAGATTTTGAATTCCTCTAATATTAAGGTGGTATTGTTATAAAATCACAGATGCCAAAATGGCGATTAAACTCTTCAGTAGTTTTTCGCTGAGAGATATTTTTGAATTTACATCCCATCATTAACATGCAAGTATCTAAAGATTCTAACGAGTACAAATGTAGTGTCTCGTGAATCGGCGCGACGGGAGAATAACTCCAAGGTTGGAGAATTCATTCAGTTTCGAGGGAGACGAACTGGACAGACGCCAGATCATCATCGTCGCGTGAATATACAACCCATGGTGTCACCGAACCGCCACAAACACTGAATGCAAACAGTCCCACACAACAGTCATTGCGCTGTCACTCAGCGCAACCGTAGGCAGCGCCAAGCTGCAGAAAACAGGCTTAGACACACAGTTGTACATGAAAAACCCCTTCTTTTCCATGAGCTGATCCTTCTTTGTTCTGCATAAATGCCAATTACATAATTCTCCCTGGCATGCAAATCAGATTAGATGAGGCCACGGCAGATCACCTCCGTCTTTTCGCTGCTTTTTTTTCGAAATCCCGGAGAACAGAGAATTTTGTGGGACACCTGATCCGACGGTGTTATTGAAGATATTTCGCCTGATCGCAGGAGGGTTTTTTTTTTCTTGAGGTAGTATCAGTTCCTTTAAGTTTTTATTTGGTTAAAAAGATACGGATTTGTAGGAAACTCTTTAAGAACATGACGTTTTCCCAAGAGAGCTTTTTTTGTATCGGATTCAAACCAACAACTCATTGATGCTAACCAGTTAGCTAGCTACCTACTGAATACATTGTTTTGATGAATTCAAACCTTTGAGCAAAAACTGTCTCAAGCTCAATGTTTTTCATGTTCTCCAAAATTAGGTAGTTAAAAGAAATAATGTACTTTCAGCTAAGCTGATTATTTGATATTATAGATTCATTCATTCATTGATAACCGCTTTATCCCGGGGTCAGGGGTCGCGGGAGACTGGAGCCTGTCCCAGAGTCATAGGGCGAGAGGCAGGGGACACCCTGGACAGGAAGCCAGACAGACAACCATTCACACACACACTCATACCCTATGGACAATTTCAAATTAACCTCTGTATGTTTTTGGACTGTGGGAGGAAACCGGAGTGCCCGGAGTAAACCAACGCAACTCGGAGAGAACATACGAAAAACTCCATACAGAAAGGTTGCCTCGGCCTGGAATCGAACCAGCAACCTTCTTGCTGTAATAAAATTATGCCATCAAATCAATACAAATAAATCCATGTTTTACGATATTTACCGACAACTGACAAAAAAATCTTTACCATTTTGCCACAAGTGATATTAACGCGACTGAATTCCAAAGTCGCAAATCAAGAAATATATATTAACAATTTTGAATAAAAAAAACGCATTATTTCACCCTGTAAAAGCAACGTTCGCTTAGTTTAAATAAAGTTTTTTTTACTATTATTTTTGATTGATCCGAACAGAACATTGTTGTAACCAATCATACAAGTTATTGATGAAAACATTAACACCTTCCTAATCCAGCTGCAACTCCATCAAAAAGCAGTGTCAAACTTTTTGACAGTTGAATGAAAAAATATATATATATTTATATATATATATATATATCCATGACAGGAAACGGGTCTTAAAAGCACAATATGCTCCGAAGAATTTGTGAACCAGATTCATAATAATAACCTGAAACATGTCAAAATAAGTCAAAGGAAACTCTTTCCCCGCGATATGTGATATTTAACAGAAGGATACGTCGGCAGAAAAAGTTGACAGGGAAATATCAAGGGCATTATCAAATGTTAAAGATGTCCAGAAGTGCACATGACATCCCACGTCGGGGGAGTAGATATTTGTATTCCGGGATGAGGCGCTGACATTCAAGCTCGTGGGCACCGATGCCGGGGATCACGCTGGGAAAAGGGAACTCATGCAAATTAGCCGAACCAAAGGAAAGTGACACTTTGCTGCTGGCTGCGGGGAGTAAACAGTGAAATGTTGCAGCGGCGCACGCTGCAGTCAAGACATGCACAAAAGGGCTCTCGGTATGTGGTGGTGTGTGCAGGGGTGCATGAGCCTGCTTCCCCTCTGAGAGAGTGTGTGTGTGTGTGTGCTGAAAACCCAACGGAACGAAAGAGCAGAACCAACTAGAAGTTGCCTCACAGCATAGGACCCAAACCCAAAATGAACTTTGAGGATAGGGACTGCCGCGGGGAGACGGTACCAGACTCAAGAACTTTAAACTGTGACCTCATACTTTTTTGAGGAGAATACACCCCTCACCCTTGTCGTCCAAACGGAAGCTATACTATCTTGGATATAGTTGTAAATTACCATAAACCCTTTCAGACAACACCAGCTCCAATCCACGCTCACCGGCCTCCAGTCAATTGGGGCATCACCCCTCATCTCAAGTCCACTTGAGGGCGGGTTTCATTCTTCTCGTTGGCCCTCATCATTAACACAAGTTACCTTCGTCAAAAAGATCCATAGTGACCGATCCACTCCAGACGACGTCTTTCGGCACCGAAAAGAGACGGCTAATTGGGAGTAGGTCGGAGAACATCGTGTCGTGACGGTACCGCCCGTGAAAATGGTGTTCTCTAAAATGACTAACTTTTTTTTCTAACTAAAAAAGAAGAAGACCTAGGACAAACACCCTCTTTAGGGTGTCTCCGTTATTCCCATCCTTCCCCCCCCAGACAGTCACAGCAGGAGGCTGGCAACAATAAGTCTTGTTCTGCTCGAGGTTTCTGCCTTCCACGAGTTGCTCTGATCTGTTTTTCCTTTCCCCACTATAGTCTTACTTCAACTGGATAACTTTGTTATGATAAGACACTTTAAATAAAATTGATTTTTTTTTTGAATTTGAGACGTATTTACGTAGGGCTCTCACTAGGCCAGGGAACGCCATAGTTCTACTTCTGGAAGAGGTTTTTACAGAAGAGGAAAGTCTGGGCTACTTCGTGTGTGACCATACCTCTGATAAACAGGGAAGGATAGAGAGATAGATGGATGGATGGACAGACAGATAGATAGGCTGACAGGTCTCGACAGCATGGTCTGTTTAGGTTTTCATCAGCCTTTCCGTTTGACCTTAAATAATGGGTTTGACAGGAAGTTATCGATCAAAGGATCGGGCGCCCTGTTGCGAGCCCCGGCCGCTAGTCCAGGGGACGGATCCATACGGACTCGGATCCATAACTTTCAGCGTCGAGGGTCTATAATTGCAACAAGTGGCGAGTAAAAAAAAACAACCTGATCAAGCAAAAACAGTGTTCATGGAATTGAAGTGTTATTTTGTGTGCGTTTATTGATGGAAAAAACGTCTCGGAATATAACCCTCGCAAGACCAAGCAGGAGAAAAAGTGTTAAAAATCATTGAGAGAAAACACAGACGTCTCTACCGTAGCACGTCGTCCTCTGACGAGTCTGTCATCCATTCATATGCTAATGCTCAATCAGTCCATCCAAAAAAAAAAAGTATTTCCAAACCTATTTTCATTCCCAAGCAATCAATTTACCTTGGAGAGAGATAAACGCTTAAAGAGTCACATAAGAGACGCGTTGGGAGAAAAAAAAAAAAAAAGTGGGCGATATGAACTGGAAAAAAAAGTCTGGAAGAGGCAGTTGGGGAATAGCTCGATAATGTCGGTATAAACACACAAGTCGTTGGGCTTGGGAAGCCTCGACTGAAGCTCATTCTCATCTCTGCCAATCCCCCCCCCCCGCACCCCCCTACTGCAGGAGGGACTTCCAACACCTTCAGCTGCAATATAAATGTTAATAGAGTTCAGGGGAAAAGGAAAACGAGGCGTAAACAAACAAACGTGGGATTCTATGCATTGGGGCAGCGGGAAGGCTGGCGCTGGCATTGGCATGTGGACGCCCCCCCCGCCCGCCGCACATGTATGAAGTAGGGGCGCATCGGGCAATAAGGAAGCGGAATCAAGGCGGGCTAAGCCGAATAAGCTTGGTAACTATAGAGGGCCAAGGACAGTCCCCTACACCTGGGAGACTTCTGCCATAAGCAGGGGTCGAGATCATTTTCCACAACGTTTGAAGCGTTGCCGCCCGGGGTAAACCGAGCACTCCGCGGCGCCGAGAGTGAAGCAAAAAGTTCTGTTGGGAAAAAGTACACGATGGATACGGCGTTTTCATACGTCGCTCTGGTCTTCCCTGATAACTTTGCCAAGCATTAGATAGTCAACCCGGAGCAGGACACTCACGGGGTGGGGAAGGAAGGGGAAGGTAGACGACTGGGTGTTGGTGGGTGGTGGTAAACACTCGCATCCGCATTCCGAGCACACGGCAGGAACGAACTCGGCGTCCCGACTCGTTCAAAGGGTTGGCAACCTTCAGACCAATTAGACATCACAGGGCGGCCGGCGCAGCACCCTTGGCTTTCAAAATAAACGGCTCCGCATGCATTTTTAATCAGCTGTAATTTAAGGATTTAAATAAAGATCAGAATCTTCGGGGGGGGTTTGTACGGCAGAAGCGGATGTCTAGCCATGCGATCCAGCGTAGTTTAGAACCTGTAAATACCACCCCCTCCTTTTCTACCCTTCACTTCCACCTGCCACAGTTCTGAGGAGAAAACCCGGGCAGGTTGTCTAACCTGGAGTAGAGGAAAAATTTCCTGAGTGACTGGTTGACTGGTCGGTCGGCTGACTGGCAGCATGTGAAGAGCAAGAGACAGATCTGTGGGGAAACCGCTGACAGATGTAATTAATGAGGTCATACTTGGAGCTGGCAGACGCCTTCATATCCAATTTCTGACTCGCAACGGAACACACCTGGTCCTTAACAACACGGCGAGGAGGGGCGAGGGGAAACGAGGGATGACAGCCCCCTTTCGTTTCAGACAAAGGGAAAAGAAGTTCGAGATAGTCTCTTGTTGATATGTATGGTCACTGGATAGTCAGTAAACTGTAGATCTAGGTACAACTTACATGCTATTTAAACTTTGCTGGCTAAGAGAGGAAAATTTGACCATTTTAACATGAAAAATCGATTTTGTAGAAGACTTTACCTCTTATTTGAACCAAAATCTAGGCTCAGATTTAGTTTACTCTGTACAGAAACACGTTCAAGCTGAGACCCTACTACACCAAACCCTGATAAACTTCCTGTTTCTCACACGTGATATAACATACTAATGTACTAGTACATGTAACTCAGTTGTTTTCCACGAACACATTGCATATGAACACACAGCTCATTCTAGGGCTTATGACGAAAACACAGTGGCTGCGTTTTGGCAAGAATCTGGCGTTGCCATACAGGCGCCCTGATACGTTATGTCGGATACTGTGGTAACAAGGATACATATTTGTAGTATCGTGCAAACTGCCGGACTGGATCGCGGAATTTACAACCACATGACTCTTGACGAAGTCGTAACTACTTTCATTTGTTTTAAAAAAAACAAAATATATCCAACAACTGTATCCTCTCGTCCTCTGTCATCGCCAGGTTATCACTTTTTTTTGGGGCCACGGAGGACACAATGACTGCTGCCATCTAGTGGCCAGAAGAAAAATGAACAATTTTGAACGGTAATAGTAAATTTGTGCTGTTGAATGTGAAAAAAATAACACAATATGAATATAGCCCTACAAAAACATGCCACTTTATCGTGAGTCGTAAGTATTGTACTCATAGGGGTTTTACACAAAAATGCTAATTCTGATAGCTAACGTAAAAGCTAATAGACCATGAACAAAAAAAAAGATTGTCAAAGCTAACCATGAACCCCATTACTAGCCTTTTTTTATCATTATCCTTCTGTCCTGGTAGAAAGACATTATTTTGGGGTCATCGGAAACTAGCAACCGCAAAATAGGTTTTATCCTTGATTTCAAATATTACCGTAGATTCGAGGTTGTGATTGGCTAAGACCCCGTTAATTGACGCAAACCTTCATTTTTCTGAACTCGAGCTCCTGCATAACAAACGCTTCAGCGTCACACGCACCCGAACGTACGCCCGACTCTCGCCCGTTTGCGCCCCTACATCGACTCCACGCCGTTTTCCTCGAGCGCCGACTGGTAACGGATACCAAACGAAGCAGGAAAGCAGGACGCGTCACGTTTCTTCTGCGACTCGCTCACTCACGGCTAATATGCCAAAATATGTATTGAGGTCAAACTTTCAGTTTTCGTCCCCGGAGATATTGACAGTCGGGCTTAGCGCAAACATGCATATCAGAAGGAAAAGGACTGTACCGCGGATGACAGGGTGGCGAGAGAAGAGTGGGGAACAACCGGTTCCTGGTTTTTACATGGTGTGTGTACTCTTTTTTTTTTCCTTTTTTCCCTCTGACCAGTGAGCTTTGATAAACACACACTCATGCAGCAAACAAAAGAAAAAAAAAAGCCTTGGCAATTCCCCTGTTATCCATCACCTCTTCAGTGAAGCATAAATAACTCTTAATAAATATCATCACGGTACTGGAGTGTTTTCAGCTTCATCCCTGTGGCGTCCACCTCCCCCCCCCACCTTTCTTTCTTTTATCAGTTTTTCTTTTGCAGTATTTTACCAAGCATTAAGAGAAACCGTAAAAAAAAAAAAAAAGAAAGAAGGAATCGTGGAGATCCAGGGTGCCGTTCTTCTGTTGAGGGTTCAGACGATCCCTCGGGAGGGCAGACCTTAGCTGTGCTAAATATAAAAGCATTCTTTTTTGCAATCGGCCAAATATTAATTCAAGGGGATCTTAAACTGTCAAAGTGTCCTTGAGCAAGACACAAAGGCTGTAATTGCTCCTGGCACCATCTAGTGGCAGCCTTAATGAGATGATTTGGAGACTCCTGAGGTTTTTTTTTGTTATTCTTTTTCATTTTAACTTTTCCCTTAGCTACTGTCTTGAGATTTAGGGCTTTTTATTGGTTTGAAATCCAGTAACTGGTCACTTTGCTCAAGAATCTACTTCAATATTTTAATGAAATCTGAAACTATAATGATGACAACATGGACGACATCATGAACAACTGCACAAAGCAAAACAATAACAAAAACTCACTATATAATAATCAACATCATCAATTAACTATAATTCAATATTTTCATCAGTAGAAAAGTTTGAATGAAAGCAAAATTGTCAATATGGAAAATCCTGAATAATGATATTAAACTGACAAGACGTGACTGAAATAAATAATAATAACAAATCAAAATGACAGATAATAACAATAAACTAAAAAAAAAAATTGCCTAGAAAATAGGCTAGAATAGCCAAGTCAAACTCATGGCCAATGGGCCAAATATGGCCCGCCAATTTATTTGGTGTCGCCCTTCAGGATAGTGGGTCCAAATCAAAGCAGATTATCGTAATAAATAATGCTAACAGACCATATTCTTAACCTATAAACTTAGAGTATAACATAATAACCAACCATTTAAAATAGGACGATAACAGTAAAAAGTATGTTGAATAAATAGGAGGAAAAATACAGAGATAATGCAAATAGATTGAGGACGAGAATAAAAAGTGAAATCGCAATCAGACTTCCTGTTAAATGTGCATTTTCTTCACTTTGACGACTAATTTTGGCCCCTTTGGTGATTTAGGTCTACACCTCTGGCTTAACAAAACCACTTCAACAGGACAACAAAAACGACAAAAGGGTTGATGACCAAATAAACAAAAACAGAAACAACAACAGAAAATTTTTAGTACAGGGAATTAAACAGCGGCAGGAATAATCTCTTAAAATGTACATAATTCCATTTAAATCAAATGTATTTGTAAACTGAAAATATATGAATTAAATTGTAAATAATATAATGTATTTGAACCCGTTAGGTACATACTAGGATATTGAACTAATAACAATAATAGATTTTAATTGTACTTGCATTTAACATTCGCCTCCAAATTAAAGTACTATGGAGTAAAAACTAATGGCATTAAAGGCATTAAAACAAGACAAAAAAATACCACAATGTTAAAAAATAGCAGAAAAAACAGCAGAATTTCAGAAGAAGTTCTACTCCACAAGCTCACTTTAACCTAAAAAAAACCTAAATGCTGGCTCGACAACGTGACCACATATACGACTATAGATGGCGATCATTGAAGCGTAAGAAAAGTGAATCCCTTCAGTAAGTTTATACAGAATCACATTTAAATGCCACTCTTTCCATCACCTCATGAGACAGATGGAAAGGTCTGTAAACAAACAAATATTGAACAATATTTGAGAGGGAAAAAAAAAACCTTAATGGCACCAAAAACCAGAAGATGCACTTAAATATTTCCTAATCTGAGGCACATTATTCATCGCGAGGGATTACGACTTTACATCCAAACAAAACCGATCGGGAAAAAAAACAACAAAAGAGCCACATTCTACAATTCCAACCCTTGGTTTTGGGATCAACTCTGAAACAAACACCACCAAATGTATTTTAAGCGTCGCTCTCGCTACGTTTTTTTTTTCCAAAGCGGCTTTTGGGACAATCCACATGTGGTAATTGTCTGTTGGTGAGTGTTATTGTGTTTGAAGGCCTCAGGTGCAGCGGCTTTTATTGGCCGTTCTGTGTAGCAGAGCAGAGCCGTCCTGACAAATTGGAAGCACAACAAAACGATCTCCTGTTAAGTAATTAAGAAACAGTGTTTGGACGCTATTTCTCATAACTGTTAAAACTAATCAGATCTATCCGGTGAAGGCGAGGAGACGGAGCACAAGACACACAAACCCCCTTAATTTAATATTGTCTAGTCTGTCTCTGGTGTTTTCGGCGGCGGGTAACGCTTGATCGCACTGGCGCATGCAAACTTGTAAAAAATGACAAAGGACGAGACATTCCTCAGTCATAGTGAGCAAATGTGTTCAGCATTAGTATATACTATGATGTATAATGGCGATACTTTATAATTATTGTACTTTGAGTTGGAGTTTCAGCAGTAATAAACTTAAATAGGAAGTATAATGTCATGTTTTTAAATGAACATTATAATAAATAAAAAATCTGTGACAAATATTTACCCCAAAAATGACACCATATAAAAGAGCATTAGTCGACCAAAAGGTATTTTATTTTCGTGGAATTAATACAAATTGTAGGTTTTATAATAAAAATGTTCTTAGTAGAATCTGAATTTAGAATAGAATTTGCCTTCCTTTTAACTTGGTAAATCTCAGTCAAATATGAATATATATAATTTACTTTCTGTATAGTTTCAAAAATATTTGTTTGGATTTGGTTCAAAGGAATATGCAGTATATATAGTTATTTGGTCCTTCACCACTTTCCTAGTAAATGATTGTGTTTTTAAGATAAATATGAAGAATTTCTGAATAAATTTATATAAAATAAAGTGTATATATATATTCATATAATGGATATTATAAGGTGGAAAATATCAGTTTCCCCTTATCATTATGAAGGCTTATTTAGTAGGGGTTTAAAGAGAATAGAGATACACTTAAAATATTGCGATGTTATATTCAGATATTCAACATTACTGTTTACATTTTTTTTTTAAATAAACATTTAAATATCCACTTGATTTCACTTTCATTCCTTAAATGAATACAGAAAGAAATACAAATATAGATACATCTGTTTGAATTCAGATGCCATCGTGTGTTTACTATGATACGACTGTTTTCCTGCAGTTCAAGAAACCCAATCGATTGTTCCTACAGTATCACAATAAATAGCAATATATATTTTCATTAGCCCTTCATCGTGATACGCATCATACCACCAGTTTCTTTCCAAAACACAGCCCTATTATTTATCCTTTTAATCCGTCTATTTTGTCCGCCACGGCATATTACCACGTCCACCCTCGTACTGACCCCGTCGTCTAGTCCGACCCGCATCCGTAAGATCGTGTGATGAAGTGAATTAATTGTTTGTGTCTCTATTCCTACGTTGGATTCACTCGGATGGTGTTGACGTCAAGGGACTCCAATTGTACTTCAGGGCGGCGATGACAGAGTAACAGCCTGAACTATTACAGCGAGACGTCAGCAGCACAAACCCAGCGGTGGCACTTTAAAGGGTAAAAGACAATCTCAGTCTTTACACAATCCCCCCCCCACCCCCCCACTACCACCCCTTCACCCTTATATAGAGCTATTTCTTTCACCGCAAAAGACACCGGTCAAACCCTCTTGACTAGAGCCAGGTTATTTATAGCCAGATAACTGTTGTCCAAAGTAGGAAGAAGGATGAGAACGGGTCATTTACACCTAAAGTGGAAGCCGCTGGTCTGGGCTAGCGTCGAAAAAAAAAAAACGGACTCTGTCAAGTCTGCGCCGCCTCTTTTCACAGAACATCCTGCTCAAAGTAGACTAAGTGCCCAACAATAGAGTTCCTAAAGTGTAAAGATTCCCCACAAGGGGCCCACTAGACTTTAAAGGTGGTTAAGGATTTTTTTTTTCGCCTGGGTCTTGGTTCCGTGATGAATGGTGTGCTAACGCCGGCAACACTTTAAGCGAGGATAGTAAAGCTCCATTAGCCTGTAACTACAGAGAAAAAGGGTCAAAAGGAAAACTATGAACTCCCTGGCAACATAGAGCGCATTGGCTGGGCCGGATAGATTCATTAATCTAAGATGATGAGTCTTGGTCGGTGTAATTAGGCCTCCTGACACACCGAGCTCTGGCTAGGTAGTTGTTCTGAGCACCTTTATGACTAAAAGAATCTTCCCCGATGTGCCCTGCAGCAGTTAGCTTAAGAAACAAATGGAGCGATGAAGCTGCAATAGCATTGTTTACAACCACTATTCGGTGTTTGTTTTTTTTTTCCTTCTTTTCGAAGGTGGTGCTCTGGGTCTGTGGGAGTTAAACATTGTTAGGAGGTGGCTGGAAGAAATAAAAGGCAGCTCTCTCGCTGGCAACCAGGGCCACCAGCATCACCCACACGTTCTATATATAACTCGTTTTTTTCCATGGCGAGGCCATTTGTGGGCCAGAGTTCACAAGGGTACTTGCCCGAAGAGCTTTCCACTTGTGACGCCCCGGCGCGACTAAAAGCAAACACGACGGTCAACACGCCCCCCCCCCCCCCCCCCTCTCTCCCCCATTCAATAATTTGGATTGGGTACGAAATGAAGACTCAATGAGGACATTTTTTGACCATTAGTTAAACAAAAAGACTGAATTATATTCAACAATTGAGTTCATTAGGCTGAATGGAAAATAATTGCCTACTTAAACATCCGGCAATTACGCAGCCTTCATTTGGAGTCCCTGTTATTTTCTGACCATCTGATAAAGCGCAGTTTTCTAGCGCTAGTGTCTGAGCGAGAACAAGTGTGTGTGTGTGTGTGTGTGTGTGTGTGTGTGTGTGTGTGTGTGTGTGTGTGTGTGTACTCATAAAGGCGGGATGTGATTCAAGAGAGAAATTATTTGTAATTACATTTTAACTCTTCCCAGTTGCTCTGCCGCTGAAACTCAATATAAAGGAAATAATATTGTGCTTTTTTTTTTCCTGGTATTATTACTTACTGGAGCAACAATCTTCCTGGTTATTAAAAAAAAAGTCCAAACAATTTATTATTATTACTTGTGTTAGGATGGCGAGTCCCATGACTTTAGCTATTGTTAGCTACATCGTTGACATTTGTGTGATGTTGCATATTATGCTAAATACATTATGGGTTTTTTTTTGGGTGACCTTTAGCTAGTTTACAACTTAACTAAAGGGTATAGTTTTAAAAAGGGAAAGATAAAGCGGAAGCAGTTCATCAAGTGTCCACTTGAGGCTGGCTTTTATGGCGTAAACACCGATTTCACTGACCAATGTCTTTACTCTTTTGAGTATATTCCCGTTTATCATTGTTAATTTGCATAAAAAAGGGGCGTGGTTTACTTGCCCTAAAGCCGCTTTGACTTAATGGCCGCCATATCATTATAGTAGATTGCCTTCAACACCACGGTTCGGTAACAGAAGGGATGTCAAAGACCCTACATGGATATTTAATACAGTCTGTAGATTGAGGTCCGTTTCAGAAAATACTATTTCTAGTGTCAAACTCAATCACAATAAAAGGGCTAAAATCTTTCAGCAAGTCAAAACGTATTTTTAGCGAACAGGACGTGGGAGACTTTTTGATATTATCTTTAAATAGCATTCATCTATCTTGATTACTTTTGTATTCGCTCATCTTCACCATACAATTTCTATTTAAACATGTATTTTTGTACATCCATTATCCCGACCCCTATCTTATCTTAAACACCATCATCTTTATAGGTCGCCATATCATTATTATACCTTAAACTACACGTTTAGCCAACAGGGCCACGAGTCCGACTTGTAGGCTAGGGGTCTAGGAATGGTATCCTCCAGACCCTGAGCAGAGTCAGATAATCGTGTTCATGAGGCTCATGGTTTCTAGAAGATTGACCGTAAAAAGGGCAAGGTTTGCACCCTTAAGCGGCGTAGAAAAATAACCAAAAGCATCCAGGATTATACGGTTAAAGACGTGTCCAAACAACTCATGAAACGTGGATGCTACTCCGAGAACACTTTCTCTCGCCAGTAGATATGTGTAAGACAATTTATTTCCGGTCGCCTGAGGGATGCCCGACTAATCATTTCGAGTGTTGGTCTTTCAAGACGCAGCCATGCATTTCTTCGGCGTACCCCCACCACCCCCCTCTCTCTCCGGAAAGGCGCCGGCCAATCTGATTTAATCCGAAAGACCTAAGTAGAGAACCTTAATGATGACACTTATGTGCGTGCCGCTCTCCCGGCCCTCTTAATAACCGCTGCCAGCCGTGCCCTGGGAGGCACAACAAGCCACAGCCGACTGCACCATTCGGGGACCCACTCCTTAAAGAACAATTAACGGGGCCATTTAAAAAATCATCCTGCCCACACTCTCAATTAACACAACCCACTTTTGCACTTTCCCCTCTATTGTGTTCCGGAATAGCCCGGTTGAATTGGAACAATTAAGCCGAGAGTTGGCGACGACTGCATCACGTCGGCCTCCCCTCGCAAGCTATTCCCCGTCGCATGGGCTCTGATTGGCTGTCGAGCTTTAGGGACCACCTATAAATCGTGCGTCTTTCAAGTTTTTCTAAGCGAGATGTAATTACTGTCTGCTCTTTTCACGGGACCATTTAAAGCATCCGTTTTGCAAAAAGGGGAACAAAAAAAAAAAACTAAAGAAAAAGACTGACAGCAGGAGATAAGAGCGGCTCTCGTGGAGAGATTTGTTGGTGCTACTGTTGATTTTTAGTCCTCTTGACACGATTCTCGCTCCCTTTTCAAGATGGCGGTTCATTAACATTGTTTATCGGAAGGATAGAAATGTAGGTTATTCAAAAATAATACATCAGATTTTTGACTAGAAGACGAGGGAAGCTTTGAATAATGGTATGTTTTCAATAAAAATAACAGACAAACCATGAAACCTTTCTTTTAACAGATCATAAATACGACCAGAAAAATGTGCTTTACCAAACAATTACATTCGGATTCAAACAATCGTCTGCAATACAGTGCGGATCCTTGTTGTACCTGGCCAACAGGGGGCGCAAATGAGCCACTTACACTTCACTTTAATGGATCTAAAGGTTAAAAAGCAGGAACATCCTTGACACCGGACACTTCAAATGAACTTTTCCTATTTACAAAATAAACTTTGTGATTCTGTGTTAATACCCCAGTGTCTCTCCAAACACTCCCTCCTCAGACCTGCATTCCATCGCTCATGGCTACGCGTAAACATCCAGGAAACCTACGGCATAGACAGTCAGGACTGGTTCTCGCATGAAGACGTCGTAGCCGCAGAAACTATGCAGCGTCACACAGTGTAATAAGTCACTTTTGATTTACTTTTGAGTCTGTCAAAAGCGCAGAGATTCCAATGCCGTGTGTCTTAAGGGTTTATGTTTCCTGAAGTGTTTTTTAAGATATCGGTGCACACCGAGAGACCTGTGATTCTGGTGTCCCCGTAGCCTACCTGGTCTTTCCCCCTCACCCTGCAGGCATCATAAACAACCTTCATATATATATATGAATTCCCTTTTGACTCTTCAGCGTGCAGGTATTTTCGGTCCAGGCAGACTGAATGGTAGTCTTTTTAAGAATAAAGTGACTACACGCTCCGAGAGCTTTTTTTTTTTTTTTTTTCCCCGGTCCTCTGGAAAATGCAAACACATTTTCCTAAAAATAACTCTTATCTTGCTGCAGTCATTATCATCGGGAGCACTTCAGAAAAACAGCAGCTCCAGTTGTGTGTAAATAAACAGCGGAAGAAAAAAAAAGCAGAGGAATAAGGGAAAAGATAACAGAAGAGGAATTCCATCAAGGAGGCAGGGAGGGATGACTCATGAAAATAAGTGACTTTGAGCCGGTGTGTGGCGAAGGACAATAAAAGACTTGGAAGGCTGAGCTTCATGGGAGGAGGGGGGGGGCGATGGAGTAGACCCAAGGGGGGCCCCAGTGTTTCACCGGTGGTGAGGTACAAAGTGTATACCCGATTCTGCACTCGCTTTTTTTTTCCGGAAGAACATGTCGTGGGCAAAAGCTACATCGACACCCTGGAGAAAAGTAGCCATCACTTTTGTTGTTTTTTAACCAGTATTTACATAGTGGCTCGCATGTCTTTTCGCATCCCGGGGACAATTCAAACACCCTCACACCACCGACTTCCTTTATATCCAGACTATATAATTAAACTTTTTTTTTACTTCTACACGAGGATGTTTGGAGGTTAGAATCAGGAGAAGAAAAAAAAAATCACCACTTAGCAAGAAACTCTGCAATGAATGTGACATAAAAAAGTGGCAAAAGAACATGTTCTTTCTTTTTTTTTTGGTGTCTGGCCCTTTTAAAAAAGGAACGCTGACTCATCCGTTTCCACTCTGTGACAAAACAGGGTCAAACATGGCTGCCTAAAAAGAAGAAAAAAAACAAAACAACACAAGGTCTGTCCCTGTATTTCTGGCCGGGTGACCAAGGTCCCTCCGAACCACGGAAATAATGGACGTGTTTCGCTATTAGTGAGCATCAGAAAAAAGCCTGGAGGGGGCTCGGATTACTACACTTGGAAGTGGTGCATCGTAATCCTAATTCTACAAGCGCCCCGAATACGTCACCCCTGCTGCCGCTGCCGCACGCAGTTACGTAATCGGAGTGGACAAATACCGTTAATCTCGTCAGCACAAAAACTGACGCAACGCTCTCCCTCCGCCGGGGTCAGAGGTCAGGGGGATTGCAAAAACAAATGAAGAAATGAAAGACTAACAGATATGAGACGTGAGCAGTGACGGGGGTCAGGACTGGACTTGTTTGTGTTGCACAAGTCACATGGATTTTTCAGCGTGTAAGCAAGTAAACAAAGCGTTTTGTTTTTTTTCCCCCTCGTTCACGCCGGATTTTTGCATGTTACTATGGTAACGATGGTGGCTCTACATGACAAAGTGCGAATTGTGATGAGAGTAAAAAACACTCCAGTCCCCGTTGCTGATTATACATCACTTTGATAAAAAAAAAAGAAGTCACATTTATGTGCATATTTAGTACAATCTAACGGCTGCAGCATCTTATCTGTATCGTCTCTTTCATGTCGACCTTTTTATCAAAGGCTCGAGTTAAAACAAAACAGTCTTTGCATTCATTCAAAAACATTATTTAGATCATTTACATTCGTGATATTTCTCTTTCCATCTCCACAATATTTCAAGAAATGGTTGTATTTATACACCAGCACAATGAGATTAGAGCATCAACGATATCATAACTTATGATCCCGTGATCGGCTTCGACCCGACGCTATACGTTGAAAACAAACCCGATCGGACCCTTTAGCCCTGAAGCTTCTTTATGTAGAAAAAAAGGTCAGCCCGGTTTAATCGTATATACTAGAGATTAGCAGCAGCACACGGTGAATTAATCTAGTGTACATTCAATTTGTGGGTGGATAGTCACGATAAAAACACTAAAGATCAATTGATAATAAACTAGAAAGGCACCGATAGAGCACATACCTCTGACAACGGCCTCATTTTACATACATGAGTGAATGATTTATTGAAATAAAATACTTCTAGTCGTCATATAGTCCTCAGTAGATATTAAAAGAAGTGTGATGGAAAAAAGTTTCCAATAAAAAGTGCAAAATTTGGTATTAAGCTACAAAGATGATTTTTTTTCAGGAACAAAACTGATTTTCAAAAGTATTGATTATTCATTTCTTGCACTTCAAAAGGCCTGAAACTTGTTATGATTTTTTTTTATTAAAGAAAATTGATCATTTAAATGTGCAGTTATTTGTTACATGTTAAAATCTAGGTTATTTTTTGCATTTTTCTTGTTAATAAGAATATATATTATTAAATTTGGTGGTTCCTTGTCATACCAAAAAAAATGGTAGAGAATGTCAAATATTTTACTGTATATTGGTATCAAATATAATATCAAGAAAAAATACTTAAACCAAAATACTTTAATGAATATAACCTTAACATCTCAAGACATTTTTATTCATGCAGGCTTTTCCTTGATTTTCTGGAAACTCCTGTGTTGTTCTCAGTATTATCTTGACCTTTAAAGTATATATTTTATTGAGTATTGTTTTGACTGTTTAAGCGCTTTGTGACCCTGGTCTGGAAAAACGCTTTATAAATACAAATTACTTACTTACTTACTTAGATTACCAGATAATCCACAAACTTAATTGTTGCTTAAATTGGAATTTGAACTATGCAGAATATTATGAATACATTTAAAATAGTTTACAGGTTAAAAAAAACATCCTGGCTTGATAAGAATTGCTTCTTGAAAGTCTTTAAAATCGTAATCTTTAACTTTAAAAGCGGCTTCAAGAAGCAGGATTGGAAGTGACAACATCAAGGTAAATAAATAATAAACAAATACACATCTGTTTAATCGGTCGTTCAAAAGTATTGGGTAAAACTCTGTATTAATAAACCGGTCCAGGCTCGAGGAACGGCGCTGGACGGGGTCAGCGCTGTGTGTTCACGAGAAGGGCAAGCGAGGCAACTGGAGACCGCAGGGTTCAAATAACAAAATTACACCGCAGGTGGTGTTTCAGCTGCAGAGAAGCCTGAGGCTCGGCTGCACATGCATGAGGGCATCTGTCATATGAATGAATCCACTGACCACACACAGAGAGAGGAGCAGAAAATGTTGGGTTTTTTTTAAACAAAGGCCCTGATTTAAAGGCAACGTGTTTTGAATCTGTGGCCCTGTTATTAAATCGCTCGTATGCGTCAGGTAAACATGATATAATTATAGCATTTGGTTCTGGCTTCACCTTCAAATATCTACTCGACGAATATAGACGTGTTTATTGGTTGGTAAGTGATATTTAGAAATAATATTAATTTGCTATATATTTTTTGTGAACAAACTGCAACACTTTATTTGATTTATTATCATTTTCAACATGTTTTAAAATTAAAATGCTTCATAGAATCACTAAATATTTATCTTTTTACATGATCAACAGCACTTACACTGAGATATTATTATCTATTAAACCGCCTGCAGGAATTAACAATTAAATTTAAAAAAATGAATACTCCGCAGCCTCTTCCCAGAAGGTCGAAAGCCAAAGAACGCATGTGCAGGTTTTTTTAAGGTTTGAAAATCCTTTTTTAAAACACTTCCTCTGGAGGTGGACACACTAGCATGAGTTCCAGGGACTCGACGACACAACGGATATAATTAACTAAACCCGAGACGGCAATTATGCGACAAACTTGCATTTAAAGTCGCGACCAAACATGCAATATAGGAATCCCCGTGTAAGTTAACACGTGTCATACAAGGAAACCAATTTGTTAAACGGAATTAAAGGAGGTGTCGTTGGTTTCTAGTCGCACAACGGCAACAAAATGGAATCCGAGTAACGTCACAATCCAGATTTATAAATACTGTAAAAAAAAAAAAATCATCTAAAAGACTCACTTTAGGGCATTTATTAGGAACTAAACTCTTACCCTAAAAAACCTTTAATAGATTCCCCTCCGAACATATGCGTCATAAAAAATAAAAACTTTAGCACTTGAGGGGACTTGTGCGAGAAACAGGACGATGCAGATTATACAATAAAAAAAAAAAAAAGCAATTTACATTCACCCTCAGTCAAACTCAAATGTCACCCTGACACTCATCACAGCGACGCCCCCCGGCACACATGCATTACGGACGAGCACACCATCTTCAATTACGCTTGCTATACACGCAGAAGGAAAAAAAAGATTATGAAATATATTAGGTAAAGGTTGATAATGTCAGCGAAGATGAGGTCTTAACGCACACTTGAGTTATTGCACAACTCCGTGATGGTTTCACCGTCGTTTAAGTTGCCACACTTTCTCCGGGTCTGCTAGTGGGCGACTATAGAGGGTTGGCAACCGCCCGGAAATGAAGTGTACGTCGTCCGAAAGAAACTTGCTAAGGTTAAAAAAAGAGGGTAGTTTATGGGCGGGAGGTCTAATGGAGGGCGAGCGTAGGCCCGGGAGCAAAGGGTTGGACTTGGTTGGACTGTAACCCCCAAATAATTGGGCCGGGAAGTCAAAATGGCGGTGTGTGGGGGAAAGTTAGGGGTTATGTTGCATGTGAAGCTTGAACAAGAGAGTCGACGGTCAAGTCGTCTTGAGTGGAGCTAAAGGGCAAGTGGAGGTCAAAGTTGGTTCAGGGGGAACAGGATGGAGAGCAATTAGCGAGAATGGGAAGGTCGACAACAGAGCAGTCAATCGGAGACGGACATATTTTCTTTAATATATATATGTACCAGCTGAAGTACCCAGCGTTAGCCAAGGATTTTTATAAGATACAAAAATAATTCAAAATGAAAATGTAAATATATGAAAAAATCACATACTTTAAGTCCATGCAAACATGCTAAATAAAGGGTGCTTTAGACGTTTTTTGGCCGATCCCTTCGGATTCCGAAAAATTACACGGAAGCTAGTGAGGGCTAAAGGAAGTCCAAAAACATTGGCGTATTTACAACTTTTTAAAGGCTGTAGCTTGCTTAATGTTTGAGCAAAAGAACTTGAATTTACTTCAAAACCTTCCTTGAAATTAGACAAAGAAAAAGCCAATTCACGCTATTGTTTGCTACCGCCGTCTTTGTCTTTTTTGGCCTTTTTGAAGCCAAAAACTGAACGTCAAGCTTAGTCCAGACACAGTTCATGGCGGTTATTTTGAGCCCAAGAAAAGTTCTGTAGGAACCTTGTAGCACCAAGTGCCCTTTATAGATACAAGATATACAAATATCGATCATATTTGCAATTTATTGAAGTTTGAACCGTATGTATTAAAGCAAACCTAGATACTGTTCAGTTTTTTCTGCTGAACCGAACCCTCCCCAACGTCTTAGTGGTAAAAAAGGACACGGGGACGAACTTTGAGAAGCACAGGCTTGTTTAGTCAAGTGCGCAAAAGTCCGGAGAAACAACTTGATATGATCATGAAACCAGAGAAAAGTAGAAATCTATCGTAACTACATCATTCAAATGGAATGGAATATATTATACAGTATGAACGATCAAGCTAAACAACTGGGTTGGTATCGAACTACGGTTCTTATGTGGCACCAACTAATAGAGTACGCTAGTACAGAGTATTTGAACATGCCTCGTCTTTTGGTTTTAGTTTCAAAACTTTATAATGTGTCACGTTTTCTTCAGAAAAATCCACAAAGGCAGGAAACATCTGATTAATTGGTCATTTGTTAGCAAGTGTTCTTTTGCACTGGACATTTATTTTTGTTATTTTCAGCAAGAAAAGAGATCGGAGTGGAAATTTAACAAGGCTGAAAAATTGAACTCAAGACTTATCGTATCAAGTGTATCTTTATTTTCTTTCTTTTAGAATAGATCTTTAAAAATTGGTGTTAAAAAAGCGTTTCAAGTGAAGTTATTGGTATTAATACCAGTATCGGACATTTTCCATCAATACCCAGCACTACTGCTCAACCCTATGCGTCCTATTGGACAGAAACTCGAACTCTAGGCACCACTGGGTCAGACAGAAGCAGCCGATCCCAGAGACGATCAAACCACCCCGGGAGACACCTGGTATTTTAACTAGTTTTCCAGAAAAGTGACTTTTTACTGGATGAAAACAGCAGCGTACGATTTGTCAAACATGGGGAAAGCAAGAGTTTGAATATTTCTCTTTCGCAGGAAGCTCCTGGTAATTATCCTAAAATAAAAGATCTCAGCAAACCAGCTCCAGCACATGAAGGATGTTTTCATAACTCCCATAAAGAGGTGTAATAGCTGCAGGCCTGTCTGGAGAAGTTATGGCTGCACAGGAAGCCGAGGATATTCTTTTATTGTGCCGGGGGTAAAAAAAAAAATGGACACTTCCTGATTCAAGTTTTTTAAATGACAGTTAATGACTGCAGAGTTAGTCCCAGGATACCGTCTCCGTCCTCGGGAAATCTGATTTAAATAGCCATTGAAAATGACTGCGATGGCTTCTTTAAGTACTACCGGGGCGACTCTGCTTCGTTCCGCTCTCACGTTACAGCTTTAAGAAGAGTCGTAACGCAACACAATATGGATTTTTGTTTTTGTTTCTAATGCCTCCCTTTGTCCAAGCTTATGATACTCTTACACATTTCATCAATATCTGTTCTATCTATCGCTGCTGTGAGATGGATTTTCTCACTTTAACCCCGGCATTATTTCTCGACGGCGCGCGATTCATCCTCCGAGCTTCGCAAGTGTTAATGGACGTGTGTGTGTGTGTGTGTGTGTGTGTGTGTGTGTGTGTGTAGAACTGTCCGTGAAAGATTAATGTCGAGCTATAAAATTATGATGATGAGGATCCATTTCCAATATGGAGTGCAGTGAGTTGCAAGAGAAAGTATTCAAAACGCATGTTTATTTATTTATTTTAAAAGCAGGGGGGATGGGAAAACCTTTATGTGTTCTAGATCAATAAGTATTTACCAAAAAAATACATAAAACTACGTTTTTATCCAATGTAAGATGCTTTTTGGAATAAAATAAAATGTTTTTTTCCTTTTTATATATAAATACACAGGGGTCCGCCGAAAGATTTGCAAGATCTGTCAAAAATAAGTTTATTGATGACCTATAAAGATGCCTTTGTTCAAGTTAAGTTAAGGAACATAAGATTATTTAAGTCAACAATTACATAGAGACTTCCAATAACGGTAACATGTACTTAAATGGAAAAATAATGGAACGGTGATAGAGCTAGCCCTCAAATAAAAAACTAAATGTAAGATTTTCTGCTCTTGTGTGGTTGATTTTGGAACAAATTTTGATTCCAATACGCCATTTTTCATTAAAAAAAATCTCCGAAAATCAAAATCAATCTCTTAACGAGAACCTCAATACATCCACTTTGTCTGTTTTGATTGACAGCCCCTTCAACTCCGTGCCACGCAGTGGGTGACTAAACATTCCGAAATCCATTGTACATTTTGGCTATATGTAAAACCGTCGCCATGGAAACTTTGTTTTTTTTTTTTTCTTTTTCCGCGTGCCTCGTTTGGAATAAACTCGACTCATTGGAGAGGAAATTTGCCTGTCAAGATGTTATCTGCTTTCTACTAATATTTTACCCCCACAGCTGCTTTCCCAGGAAATTGCAGTTTTATTTATTTATTATTTATTAGTCTATTAGTTTTAATAAGCCTGGAAAATGAAGCGTTCTTCGGCGCCCATGTGACGTGCCAGATTTCCTGTCTCCCCCGAGGGGGAATTCGCGAGGCTTTTTATTAAACATTATGTAGCCAGAAGGCTTTTTTTTTTTCCTATGAATATTTCCGGGTGATTTCTTCGATGTGAGGTTTTTTTTTTGTTGGATTAAGGACATGATTTTTTATTTTTATTTTACAAGGAAGGGTTTATGATTCAAATGGAATGTTTGTGATGAAACTAAGATTACAACAAACCTGATTAAAGTCACTTGTGAAAGTTGACATTAGGAATCTTTGGTTCCTAAATAAAATTGATTTGTGTTTCACCACATGATTTGTTTTGTTTAGTGTAATTGCAGCAATCAACATGTGTATACATTCCCCAATGATTACACCCTCAAGAGTGTGTGATCAACGTATATTGTGAGCGGCTAAAAAACAAAACAAAAAAACGCTGTTCGCTAATGCAACTTAGCAGAAACACTCCAAGTGAGCTAATATTTTTTTTGCTTCTGTTTATATGCAAACAATGTGAAGAGCCGCAGCCAGACAGACTGGCTCGGTAAACAAAGACAACGGCACATTTTCTCATTACCAAGACGCGTGAGCGAGGCACGGGCACAGAAATTAGCCGGCGAAAAAAAAACAAAAACTGCAAGGAAAGCAAACCAACCAGGTCATCTGCCGTGTTTGGCAGCCAATGGTTTTAATTTCAATGCCGGCGTACAAACAACGAGGGAGGAGTGGATTACACAAAATACATGAGTACGTCCTCCCCCTGCAAAAGACAATGTGTGCACACGACAGGCCCCTGTTTTTTTTTTTTTTGGTAAATCTAAACAAGTACTTTAAAAGAGAAACGATGGAACCACAACCCTCCCCCCCTCCCTGAGGGAAACCCACAAACGGTGCTGACACTAGATCAGTTCCAAATACCAGATCTGTAACAACCGTTTTTTGCAATTACGGTGGTTTCATTTGCATGTTTCCCTTTCGAGCGATTTTTTTTTTTTTAGTGACACTTGAGAGGCTTCCACGTTGAACCGGTTTGTTGTGGAGAGATTAGCGACTTCCCCTCCGACCTGCCCTCTCATCCACTCGCTTTCGGCCCGACGGTCCATTTTCACTTAACGCAGCACTAATACACACTCGCCTCCTTCTACACACACACCAATCGTACATGTATTTGCATTAAACGATCAAGACGCTGAACGAGCCTCGACTAGTGCACAGAATAATCCTGAAACATAATACATCGATGTTAGATTAATGACCAATAATGTCATTTAAAACATCGTTTATCTTCATCGGTAAATGGTCACTTCTTGTAAAAGACATGGTGGTGAATTATTCTACATAAAAAACAGAAGAGAAGACTAATATTTGTTTGAAATCTACTTAATATTTGTAGTTATTATTGACCGGGTACTTGAGATTGCTTCTTAGTTATTGGTATCATCTTGGTATCGATATTCTATGGTCTTGGTCTCCATTATGACGCTAATGTTGTGTATTATATTGTGTGTATTCTTTGTGCTACCTCTACATTTAGGGTCATGATAAGAGGGTGGGAGATGGGAAAGACGACCCAAATCTATGTTTACGTCTGTATGCACTTTGTTCTTGTTCTTTGCCCTTTGATTGAACTTTGTTTGCCCTTTGTTCTACTTCTAATTCTCCCGAGGGATCAATAAAGTTACAACCGTCTATGTGTGAACTTTTTTTTGGTCTCTATTTGGGATCTAGGTCTGGAAAAGTCTTATATGACCTTAATTTCAGATGCAAAATCATCTTGTAATTAGAGGTATTTATTGTCATATTTAGGGGTATTAGTCAAAGTTAATACACAGATATATATCTACATTTGTACAGCATCATATCTTCTTCTTTTGAATTTGTATCTTCTTGTTTTAAATGCATCATCATCTTGTACGGTTTATATTTTAATAAACCGTTTATAAGATAAGATTTTCATCAAAATACTCAAAACGTTTGTTCATTTTTGTGTTACGACCGCTAGATGGCACCATGTCCTCTTTAGTAAAGGTGACAACTAAATCCCGCAAGACCCCACCGATGACTGAGGACAAGAGGATACGGTCGACTCCAGGAGTTTTTAAAGCTGATGTTTGGTCATATTTGAGCTTTAAGTTCTATAAATTCGACCAAAATAGAGTGAAATAAACACTCTAATGTCGCCTAAAATCGAAAATGTAGTATTGTGAGCCGAATATATGGTATCGCTACAGCACTAGTGCAACATAATCAAACCGCAACATCCACAACACGATAAATCTTTGACATTATCAATCTTTTTTGTTGTTTCTGCATCAGGTATTCCAGATAACAGAATGTTGGCTAAATAATCCATCAACATTTTTATGTAGTTTCCCAGGAGTAAAGAGAGTTTTCCTACGTCTAAGAAGGGAGAGTTTGAGTTTACGGCGTCAAAGGTTAAACCCGGTCATCAGCGAGAGCCTCGAAAAAGGCTTAATCTACATTCACGACACTGATTCCCGTGACAGGGTCGTAAATCAGAAACGGCAACAAGCTCTCCTTGCTTTGCGACTTAAAAATATGACCAAAAAAAAAAAAAGAAGAAAAAAAACAAAAAAAAAGTACCTGCCTGGAAAAGTCACGCAGCTTAAGGTCGCCATCACTTGTCGATGACGTTCCTCAGCAATTAATGTGCTTTTTGTCATTGCAGAAATACCAAAGGGGGGGCCTCTTTGAAGAGAGGGTCCAACGATCCGCGGAAAGGTAAGCCAAGCTGACATTTATCCCCATCACACATCACACTATAAACTGCAGCTGAGTGAAAGTGCACTGTGCACAGTATAGTGCTATTACACAGGCAGACACCCACCGCATCATTTATCCAGCCCATAAATCAGCCCTTTCTCTGCTCGACTACACTAGCCGCTCCTCTTCGTCCGAGCGGGTCTCGGCCGACGTATCATTATACCTCATATACCTGCGCGAAAAAAAAAAATAAAAACTCGCCCTCCGCTGAGAGGGCTTCGGATGTGTTAAGAGGGGAGTAGATGGTTGATGATTTCCCTCTAAATTCTACCTGGATTTCCTTCTCAACTAGAGTTGTCGTTTCTTCAGCTCATGGCTGAGTGAGTAATGTTGGTGGAAGAAGAAGGCACTGGTGTGTCTTAAGATGCATCACTGCGAGTGTGGAAAAAAAAAAATGAGGAAATGAGGACATGCTATAATAATGAGGATAATTGAAGGGCTGAGCCTGACACCGTCTCCTGCATGGAGCTTTAGAATGTATTTTCGGTGTGTGTAGGTCTGGTGTGTCGCGCACGACTGTGGCTGAACACTATCATCTCTGGTCATGTTTGTAAACACTGTGTGTGAAGGAAACTGGATGAATAAAGCCTCGAAGATTGTAGAAATTAAAGTGTCATCATAAGCACAACATCAGTATTTCCATTTAACCTCAGTCAATACTTTACCTCTGCACAGTATCCAGGTTTTTGTGTCCGGATTACACACTAAGAAACTTATAAAAAGTATTTAATATAACGTGTAAAAATAACAAGTTTTAGGATTTAGTATTGTTCATACAGAAATCACCAAAAAAATATTTAATTAGCAAGTTTAGAAGAAGATAAAAACACAACAAAGCGACATTTATTAAGCCAATTCCTTAAAACTGAAAACATATAACCTGTTTACAGAAGAAACTTAAGAATAATAAAATAAAATGTGTAAAAACAAAAAAAGGCGGTTCCTAAATATTGAAAACATTTCTCCCGTTTACCGGAGTTAAAAAAAAAAGGTTTTTAAGAGTCTTTATTTTGAAGCTCTTTAGAAAAAGTTTGGTCACCAGTGAGACATGAAAGTCTCACACATCAAGAGGATACATCAAAAAAATACTGTAATAATATACATCTAAAAAAGGTTATACAATAAATACAAATATTGTTATACAAGTATAATAATGCCATTATCTATCCATCCATCCATCCATTCATATATCTATCTAAGAAAACCAATACAAATAGTGTTTTATTATATGTAATTTCATTGTATACAAGTTTCATTGAGAGATACCTAGTATTCTAAGGGGAAACGTAAGCACAAAAAAAGGTAATAAAAGTAAAAAACAGGATCTAGATATTGAAATATTCAACATATTTTAATCGCATTTGTGGTAGATTTCGCTGAATTGATTGTTATTTAATAACAATGAGGTCAAGATGAAGAAGACCAATAGGAAAGATTCTGACTAAACTATGTCTCTACCTCGTAAGTGAAGTTTATTCTTTGTTAATATACTAAGTTTAAATTAAATTTAATGCAGCTTTATACAACTACTCGGGCACTATCGATTTGTTTTGGTCTTAATCAATGACTTGAAAATTATCTCTCATGTTGAATTTACACTTAACCTTTAACTATTTATCTGTTTATTAAAGTGAGTTTTAAACTCTCTACATTAAAGATTGCATTGTTGCCTTCACGGCGGTGAACTTGGTCCGTATAATAAATACACAGTTATACAGTTATATAAATATTTGAGATGATTTTAGACGCTCATAAATCTTGAGGGCTTTTAAAATTGTGTGAACACATCATTGGTCATCTATCAATACTTGCATAGCAGCTTTAAAATACACCCACAGTGTGTTTTTTCGAAAGTTTGTCAGAAAGATACTTTTTTTTAAGCTAAGGAAATGTTCAATATGACAAAATTGATTTGTTTTGCATCCAAAACTGAAGAAAAAATATTTGATTCAAAACATTATACACCATAAATATATCCTGCCAGTCCGTCAATATTCACATTCAAAGTAGTTTTGCTGCACATCGTCAGACATTTTGTTTTATCATCGACTTAAAAACCTGCTCAGAACTTATTTGACTTTATTTTTTACTTATATTCACTATAGAAGTATTTGAGATTCCACAGTAAACATAATTTTTCTGTCAGACCTGAGGGGACATGAAAAACTCACCACAACTTAACAATAAATGAAACAAAAAGGAGGTTGAAATAGAAATACCTTCACTTGCACTTTAAGTTAAATTCATACGATGCTCTTGTATCGATTTTCTTTTTTTTTTTTACTTTCCAGTGCATGAGGATTTGCTGGAGAGGAAACTTAATCTTTTAAGTTTTGTACAGAATCCCTCCAGATATGATATTGATCTTTCTGAATCCTTGTACTTTTGTAATCATCAAAGAGAAGTTAACTATTGGTTTCCTCACCAGCCGGGATCTTTTCGTAACAAAATGGAAATGTATCTTCTTGTATTTCCAGCTTAAAGATGATCTTGTACCCTGTGTTTTTTACTTCTCTCCCTCTTACACCATATGTACTTATTAATAACATGAAAACCCAACATAAATGAATGTTAAAGTTCATGATGTCGACCTTAATAATGAATTAGCTGAAGATCTTGATACATTTATTATTAGCTTTAATAATAACTGTATCATAATTCAACAGCACGGAATGGATTTTATTTTTTATCATAGTTCATTGATGTGTTATAGATCAATAAAGTAAGTATAAAATAATCGAAGATTTTAAAAATGATTTACAAATTTTCAAATATATACACAGCTTTTGTTCATTTTTGTGTTGAAATAAAACTTCCAGCTGATTGTCAGTGAAAAACTGAGGATGAGAGGATACACAGTCGACTCCAGCGGCTTTTAAGACTGATGATTTTTAGGGCATATTTTGGTTCCAAAAACAAGTGAGATCAATCACTACTTAATGAGGAACCAACTTACAACCAATGCTACAAATATATCTTTGTCTCGATAGTATTGCAATATATAGAATCGTTACTCCCGTACCGTGATACATATCACATCCCAAGATTCTTGCCAAAACAATCAATTGTGTAAATAATAAAGAAGTGCCAAAGAATGAAGTTAAAATCTGGATGTTGGCTCTCAAAAACAGCAACTGACCCCCTGCACGATTGTGAAAACGTATATGAAGTAGGTCTGCACGATATACAGTATATCGAAAAAATATCGATATTTCGCCATATTGGCACATGCGATATGCATATCGAAAACACGTGCGATAATTTATATATATAAATCAAGCATTAAATGCGCACTTTGACTAATTAGTGTCACGTTACGTGAAGTTGTCAGTTTGTACTTCTATGTCTCTTTGTCGTCAATGTCTCCGTCCGTCTGTGAGCTGTGCGGCGCAACTTGCTAGGCCCGGTTGCTATGGCGACGTGTCTTGCCGTTTGAAATAAACGAAAAGGAAATATCGCATCATTTTTCTGATCAAAACCTCCCCTAAAGTGCTCGTGGCTGGGCGTGCACGCGGCTACATGTTTAGGTGAAAGAAAAAAAAAATATCGCATAAATATCGATATCGCAATTCAAGACACGAATATCGAAATATTATTTCCAATATCGTGCAGCCCTAATATGAAGTAAAATTGAGTCAACCAAAGCCCATCAACAGAGCTAACAAGCCAATTAAAACACAGACTTTTCAACTTGTTTCTATGTTTCAAAACGGGCAATTATATATACAGAAAAAAAAGAAGTTTGGCCTAAAACATGGACACTTGCTCATCATGTGAACATTTCGTAGGAGGTCCAAATACCCCCCACCACCCCACATCCCCCCAGCCCTCCTCCCCAAATCAGCATTGGCCGGATCAGAACTGTGTGGAGAGGCAGCTAAAGCAGCGCAGCAGCACTCAGGCCTGTCTGGAGCAGACACGCCATGTACCCCTTCACTTAGCCGCCACTCGACTTCTGATTCAAGTGACACACACACACACACACACACACACATACACACACACATTCAGCAGAAGTGAGCGACTGCTAGCATTAGAGTAAAAACAAGATATTTTAAGTGGAGGCGAGAGACAAATGGAAAAGAAGTGATGTATATATTTTTGCTAACCGTTAAAGCAAATAACATGTAAAACTGACAGATTTGAACTCTTTTTTTCCCCCCCAACTGCTCATGCAACCCCTATTATTTTTCTGAACTCGTCTCTCCTTTTTTTCCCCCGTCACAGATTTTTTTAAGAGTGAGTTTGTTGGAGTGCCTCTTGCATCACCTCCGTTTGTTTAAGCCTCGGATCTCTGATGGTAACCGAGGCAGGACTAGTTAAAGAAGATTTCGTCTCATAAAAAAAAAAAAAAACACCCTTTTAAGAGTTTCTTGTCACGATGCATTAGCCACGTAACGCCGTTGTGTCGCAGGAATAATGGGTCTTCGATGAGAACGTCCTCTGTGGCGTAATGTTCTGGCGAAGCACTTAAACTGTGCCACACGTCTGATAATGTCATAAAAAATATATTTTGGTTTAGGAAAACGGGTGAAAAACTCGTATGCTATTGGGTGGTGAGGTGGTGACAGATATACGACGATATATAAATGCTACGCAATTAAATTAGTCGTCTGCGTCTCGCACGGTTTTCAAAGGATAAAATAACGTTTGTCCTCACGCTTCGGCTTTGATGTACACACAAAAATATTTTTGCTTGTAGGGACTCACAACACAGACACTTTTGCTTGACAACTTGAATGTAGACTATTGACTTGTCAGTGAACAAACTAGGGTCGATAAGGTCCATGTAAAAGGCGGCAAAAGGGGGACAGAAGACCCCCATGAAATGTCTAATATCTGAATTTAATTCAATTTAAACCATATTTATTACAAACTGAGTGAGTGAGATGTTTGCCATTTATAAAGGGGGTAAAAGGGGGACAGAAGACCCCCATGAAATGTCTAATATATCCGATTTTAATTAAATTTAAACCATATTTATTACAGAGTAACTAAGATGTTTGCCATTTGTAAAGGGGGCGAAAAAGGGAGGCAGGAGACCCCCCTTAAAATTCAAGTCATTCAGATTCTCATTTATAATGACATTATTTTGGTTGTTGTTGCACTAGCTATAGCTTGTGCTACTTGAAGTTAAAGCCGTTTCCTGTCCGTGTAGCTTGTTAGCATTTTAGCTTCTGCTACAAACAAACAAATTAAAATATCGTAAATTACTAAGGGTCGAGGCTTCAAAACAAGAGGGACGTTACAGACGAGCAGTTGGGAGGGATTTGGATGTTTTTTAAGTGTCTTTTTGGACGAAGAACATGTGTTCGCGTCTCAAATGGACGTACATTTTTTACCCCCAAAAAAGATGGATTTCTAAGAAAACAGTGGACCTGAGGTTGAGTAGAAAACTTAAGTTGCCATTTATTTAATTTACATTCAAATTAAAAGGTTATTATAATAATAATACATTTAATTAAAAGGGACTTTTCTAGGCACTCAAGGTCACTGTATAGATACATTTAAAACACAATATAAAACACATTAGGACATAAAAAGCAGCAAGGAAAAGTCAAAAATTGCCATAAAATGTGGAGAAAATGTAAGAGTTTTTAGTTGAGATTCAAACTGAGCTCATTACCACCCAAACTGGGAAACAAAGTCAGGAACTGATAATAAAAATGATAATAATGGAACTGATTCCATAAGTATTGTTGTATTGGTTGTAATTAATTTCAATTATTATTATATTTCTTTATTTATCCATCAGTTCTTATGTATTTATTCATTTACTTTTTTTCATTATCATGCACTATTATTGTTTGCCGACAGTGGTTTTTAAACAAAAATACTGCATCTAATAGTCAACATACAACATTGACTCAAGCGTAGTTTGTACGGAATTTCTGATTTGCTGCATTATTTAAAACGACGCTAAGAGCAGTCATAGGGTCAGTGAAAGGCTCCGACTCCATTTTTCTTTTCTCATCTTCCTTTTCCACTCTTGAGCTTAATAGTCCCGGCACACGGACGCCGCGGTCCCACGGATAATATAAGGTAAAAAAAACACCCGAGCGCCGATGGATCCCGGGTCATTTAACTTCAACTTCAACAGCCTTTTTATAATGACGGAGGTCGATCAAAAGCAATAACAGATCGTTGAAGAAATCGCCAGGAACCCCGTGTATAATCTTCTTTAAAGAATAAAGTGTGAGGTGCAAAAAAGAAGAAAAAAAACCCTGCACAATGTGAAGTGAAGCAACATTACAATAATCTGCTGTGAAATATTTCGGCCCCGTGGCGTTGAAAAGTCGCTCGCACTTAGCCAGCACCTTCAGATCCATCTTACATGTAATATGATAAGCAAGTGAGATGTGGAATGTATTTACCGCGGCATTATCAAAAGGGAAATGGCTGGCACCTCTGATTTTACACTCACAATAGGTTACGGATCAAAGCCCGGCCGCTCAGCAGTCGACGCTCATTCTCTCAAATAGACTTGAGAAGGGATGACTCCATAACCTCGGCTGGCCGTGGAATTTGTATTATCTTCCCCCCTTTTTCATATTCACGCGTAAGCGGAATTTACACTCGTGCGCCATATTTTGCAGCACCGGGGTGGGGATGGGGGGACGGAGTGAAAGTGAAGGACTTGGACACTCAGTCAAGGTTGCAGCTGGAAAACTAAAAGATTTGTCGGAGAGAGAGAAGGAGAAGAAAAAAAAAAAGAGCAAAGAAGGTCTTCTTTCTTTTCCTACACCTGCAGTTGGATTGTTGCACGTGTGGTTGGAGTTAGAGCTGCCGTGTCATCGGTCTGCAAGAGTTATCATGTGCTGCTAGTATTTAATATTTATGAAGTTTGCAAATGGCCAAAAGTGTGTGTTTAGCTGATATATCTTTACATGCTAACAACATCACACTTTGAACCAGGAAGTGTCGAACTCAATCGCACAAGAACGTGATTGGCAAACCGTCCGTAACAGGAAGTACAGAAGTTTGATTGTGATATATTTTCTTTTCATTATTGGAGGCTGGACTTATCTTATATTTAAATTATATATTGTTGTTCTCAGTATTATCTTGACCTTTAAAGTATATATTTTATTGAATTTTGTTTTGTTTGTTTAAGCGCTTTGTGACCCTGGGCTGGAAAAGCGCTCTATAAATACAAATAACTTACTTAAATTTTAATCCTTCGTCAAACACTCGGCAAGCAAATAGTTTTCTCCTTATTGGTGTATAATTTTTGACTTCCATAATCTTCTGTTCCTTATTTTAAATACTGTCATCTTTGTATCCATCTATCCATCTATATATACATGTATATCTCAACATCATACATTTGTCTTTAATGTTTTAAGATGGTAAAGTAATTCTCAAAAAACTAAAATTAAACATTTTTATAGCTTTGATTATAGAATTAAGATGGAACCCATTTTTTTTTTTTTTAAAACACAATAATTGTAAAGAAAATGGCCCAAATACACGGTGAAACCACACAAAAATATACCAAATATTACACAACGAACTATAGATTAAAAATGGATCAAATACACGGCGAAATACCCACCAATTAGTGGCCAAGGGACGCCTAGTAATTGCCATTTTATGTGATTTTAGAACAAGTTTTATAGCGAAGAGGTCGGAGCACAATGACAAGAGATGAGAAATGATAGTTATTATCAATCCTAACTGTAGAAGCAAGAGAATATTGATATATTTTTTGTTTTATTCAACACAGAACTCAAGATTTTGCTTCCATAAATGTTGACCAATCCCTCTTAGAGGAACATGTTGTAATCAAAAACTTTCTATAGAGAATTAAAAAAAAAGAAGATTTTCTTATATTACCCCAAAAAGGCACATTTTAAATGGATTTTTTCCTCCCGCAAATGACCTCCACATTAAAGTGAGTCAGCAGAAACAAGCATTCTATCCATTAATAACCCTTTATTTCCTTTTTCAACCACAAAAAAACTAATAATAACATGACTTTGAAAAAAAAAAAAAGATCATGTGAAGTGGTGGAGCAGCCAGAAGCTTCCAAACGCCGCACTATTCCAAGTGAATTCTTTAAAACACGGTCATCACTATAAAAGGGACTGATTGGGGCTTTAATACATCTGCTTTGCTCAATCCCGGGTCATTTATAAACACATTCATCCAGAGTAATAGTGCAAAAGGACATCTGGCTGTTAGAGCGCTGACGTGCTGACGTATTGAATCGACTGAAAAAAAAAAAAAAGTAACAAAAAAAAAACTGAAGGTTTTTTACCGCCCCGATGTTAAGCGTATTTTATAACGTTAATTAAGCTATTGATCCGAGCGCTCATTTTCGAGTGTTATACGCCGAGGGTGCGCTCTTAAGACGGCGTGAGACAACCAGGACCAGGTCACGCCCCCCGGGGGATGAAAAACAATACATTTCAACTTTTTCCTTATATTGTTCTTTGGTGCAGCTGCTGTGTGTGTGTGTGTGTGTGTGTGTGTGTGTATGTGTGTGTGTGTGTGTGTGTGTGTGTGTGCCCCTCAGCCTCATGTCTGCCTGACAGGAGGGGAATTGAAGTCAGATGTGTACCCTCGAGGGGCTACACTTTCTTCATTGGTCAGGTAAAAATAAAAAATAAAAAAACAGATATTTTGTTCTTTGACTCCACTGACTGGCCAACTCGGGCCGTGTAAAAAAAAAAAAAAACGAGGAGGTTTCTTCCGATCGGTAAATGCCAGACCTCGACTCTCGGGGGCCCCGAAATCTATATTTCAGGGAAGAGAGTGCACATCTTTTTTCTTTTTTTTTCTGGGGTTGCGAGGGTAAATAACGTATTTACACTGGCGGCATTAATATTCAGTTATAACATTTGTTCACAGGCTGCTTCCGCCCGGGTCCGGGGGTGATGAATAACGGGCGTTAAACAGCTTAAACATTTTCCAACATGGCAACTGCTCCCACGCTGCTTGACATTTGGTGACGTGGCAGTTCAATATTTCTAAGAAAAAAAAGAGGCATTTATTTATTTATTTATTTTTTAGATCTGTGCTGTGATTTATTTCCAACGATGCAAGCGTGATGAACTCAAGTGCGGTATATAGTGTGCTCTTCTTTTTTTTTCTTCCGTGCGGCGTTTGGAATTCTAATTTCCCCAGAGGAACCTTCCACATGGGATTAATGGAGTACCATCTACCTACCTATGGATCACAAAGACCACACGCTTGTTGTTCCTCTTCTAGTGGCTGAATAATTATTTACTGCTCTTAGTTATCGTTGGATAACAATAGGAATTTTTTATCCATTTTTTACCATTTTTATCTCCTGTATTTAAATGTTATGACACAAAATACAAACCTTAAAACATGATTGAGTTGAAGGTTAAGTTTGACAGCCATTTAGTCATTTATTTAGTTTATGTTTTTCCATATATTATTTTATAAAACTGTTTATATATGCTTTTAGCTCATTAAGGTAGGATAGGTATTTTGTATTTTTATTATATAATTTTTAACATTTCTTATTACACGAAACACAAACCTTTAAACATGATTGAGTTTTAGTAATTTATTTGTTATAGGTTTTTCCATATATTACTGAATAAAACTGTTTATATCCGTTTTTAATTTGGTTTTCAAAGTTAACTTATTAAAGGTAGGGTAGGTATTTAGTATTTTTTCTGGAACAATATTTACTATTTTTATTACACTTTTAATTCTGACGACACAACAAATAACCTTTAAACATAATTAAGTTTGTCAGCAGAAAAAACAACCATTTATTTTTGAGTTTTTTCTATTTTTTACATAAAAAAAATGTGGGTTTTTTTAAGGAAACCAGTTGATTATAAAGTTAAATATCACATTGTATTACTCGTATGTATAGTCTTAAAGCATGTGTTATCCAATTACTCAATATTTATAGCTGCAGCCTCACTTTCCTCCCCCTTAGTTTGCTGTGTGAAGAATCCTCCCAATGTTTTCCCGTGATCTAGAATGCCATGAAAATCTAATTATCCATCCCATTATCAATATTTTCTGAAAAAGTTAATCGCAATCTGCTCACATCTTTTTTTCTGGTATAAGTCAAAAACACCAATTGGTAGCTTTGTGATCCAGTCTCCAGTTTTCGGGACTACGGGTCAAAGAATTCAGGATTAAATGTAAAATTTCCATGAGTTAACCAGAGATTTCAGGAAACCCTTGAACTATTCACTTCCCTTTAAATTCACTATCAGCACTTATCTGTGTTCAGTTTGATTGACGAACAAATATCCGGATGCGTCTTAAGTTTCTTAGCCAACGTCTGATAAGACTTGAGTAAAGTGCCTTTTTTTGGGGGTGAGTTTGACAGACTGATGGCAACAGATTTGACAATAGAGAAGTGACCTTCGGGGAAGTTTTTTGAAACACATTCATGCGACTGTATCACATCAGAGGTACCGGGGGAAGATATCAATGAATGAAAAGTAAGGAAAGTATCATCGAAAGAAAATACATTTTGGATCTTACTCCCAGTATCATGTTTGGACATATTTGGTTTAAAAAAAACAAAGAAAGCAGTTAGGAATTTGTCAAGAGTCATGTGGGCTTTTAATCTTCCAACACCAGAGTCAAGTACTTGACGATACTGCAAATATTTTCTTTGTTTCTACAGTATCGCAATATATAGTACCGTTGCCCATGTATCGTGATACATATCATATCGATTCTTGCCAATACACAGCCCTAGTTATTCCACCGAACAATATTGTTTACAAAAATCCAGCTATAAATAGGTAAAGTACCCTAATAGTACCTTGTGAATAAACACATTAATCATCTTCATCTCTCACCTTCTCCGTGAGTCCTTGTCATCCCGCTGTCTTACACTGATGTATAATATTGTTGTAGATTCTACAGTTATTATAGCAACTATAGTCATCTATGGCCCGATCCACCACTCAGGATTTTCGGTAGATTTTCGGTACTGAACTAAGGTAAAAAGGTAAGGTAAGGTAAAACTTTATTGATGGTTTTTTTCCAGTAGCCACAGAAAAATACAGCAATTTTTCATAAAAAATAAATCAAAATAATAGTAGTATTGAAGCAGGCGTCGTCTTGTTCGGGATTCGGTTCATTATCGGTATCAGTAGCGGTATCGAATATTTTCGAATTATAAACAACCTTATGTTTACTTTTTTTGCTTCTGTATCAGGTCAGGAATTTCACCATGAATACCTCCTCCCGTCCACCACTTCCAGATGTAAGACGGTCGTTTCGGACCGATAGTTTCCAGGAGTGCGTCACCGCCGACGAAGAGCCACCGAAGCGAGGCGATCTCGGGCCCCCAAAATTACCGAATTGCCGCTAATCGGAAAAATGTGACACTGATAGATGTGAAACCTGACGCGGTAAACGTCGCCCGCATGCGGCGTCGACGGCTTCAATCTTGTTACCGCCTCGGGGGCAGCAGCTGCAGACACAGGTAGGACGTCGCCCCCCCACAACCCCCCCTTACGAATTAACCAACATCTGTTGCCTATGGACAGTTGGAACCCCGAAACTTCCTTCTTGGAATCGCAAGCGGTGCTTCTTTGTGCCCCGAGGGAAGCGGATATATACCTGCCACCGAAGGCCAGTAACATGGCAACCGGGGAGCCAAAGGGCTTGTGTGCCTTTTTTTTTTGCACAGCAGGGGGTTCTGGCATTTACTTCCCACCAACAGCCCCTTTATCCGTCAGGTCTTTTTCCCCCAACCCCCCCCCCCCTACACAAAAATAAATAAATAACATTTAAGAGAGAGAACTTCCCGTCTCTTTTGTGCATTGTCCACTCCAAAGAGTGTTATTGCGAACGCCGCACGGGCTCCGGCTTCAAACAACACTTCCAGTCTTGATGCGAAGATTAACCCACGAAAATGCATTTTCAACCCCCGAAAACAATAAATGCCTGGTTAAAAGACAAAAGTACAGTAGAGAGAAAATACAATTTCTTGGTGGAGATGATTTTTTTTTGCCATTGTTCCATATGCCGTGTATTATTTCGCCCGCATTTACATAAGAGCTTATTTTTTTTTGCCGAAAAGCGCTTTGTGTCGGTTTTTTTTTCTTTTTCGTCTGCCTCTTGGACCAGCTGCTTGTTGCTTCACAGCACGCGGGCAAGATTTCCGCCAGGGTTTTAAATAGGTCACATTCTGACTAAAGCTGTGGGGAGTTATGGTTACACAATTACAGCAGAAATGACTACTTTGTTGGCGGGGAATTGTTTGTCGCACGATGATGATTTTATCTTATTATCGAGGAAACAAAACCCCCCCCCAAAAAAAGAACATTTTTGCACATGAATGCTCTATATATCAAGACTTTTTTGTTTGAGCCGCTGAGCCCGAACACAAGGCCTTTCGGATCTGAGAATAACGCTAATGATATTTTTTCTGAATGACAGAGTGTGTAAATTATAATTATTTTCCACAGCTCATTGACTCCTTAGAATGCTTAAAACAAAAGCTGGGAGTTTGACACAAAGACACTTGTGATGCCAGATAATGGTGCGCGTCCTCGTGCAGCTGCCGACGAACAAAACACAGTTTAACTCCGTGGATCCGACGCAAATAAGGTGGAAATAAACACGGATCACGGTGATTGATGGTCTTTTGTGTACACTTTTCGCTTATCGTCTCAGGAAACACGCTCGCGCCGTATTGTGCGGAGTTTAACGGGATGAGCGACCACAATGGAAACGGATCACTTGTCGAAATGACGGTAGTTATTTCGGAATTGTTCTTCTTCTGTACGTTTTGGAAGGTTTTGAAGCTTAATGGAGAAGTCAAAGGGTCGCTGTGGAAAATGTCTTTCGGGAATTGAAGCTTCTAGAAGGTAACGATAAGCAGGTTGATATTGTCTCCTTCTTTTATGGTGGTTGGTAAACAAGATGATTTACCGCCATCTACTGGTATGGAGTACGATTCGGTATCTACTTTTTATTTTTAAATGTTATCCATAGGTCTATAAATAAGCCCTGATACATTATACTCATAACTAAAGAATATCTATATTTACTTCTTGTGTTCTCTTAAGATACTACATTTTAACCTCTCATTAATATATCTTTTAAATCCAAATTTATGTTAAACTTCCTTTAATAATGAATCCATGTTTTCCTCTCTTTTATGTGTTTTTATATATTTCAGTTATTACAAGGTAGTAAGTAAGTAAGTAATAGTTATTTGTAAAGCACCTTTCTAGACCAGGGTCACAAGGTGATATCAAAAGTAATACACATTTAAAAATACCTAAAAATGTCAAAATAGTTTTCTCTTCTTTTTGCATTTTCCACCATTTCCTGATGGTAATGAGTTTAAACAAAAACTTTTAGAACTTGAATTTTACTCAATTTTCTGTTTTATTTATACTCCTTAACCCATTAATAAGGACGTGAGGGGCTATGACCGATCACATTTATTAGCCCGCGTAACCCTTGTGTTATCTCAGGGTCAGGGTGACCTGAAGGCCTGAAAATAAGTGTTTTATCCCTTGTATTACTTCCCTTGCTTCCATAAATACAAATGCAGCAGAGGAGGTTGTTCATCTTGACCCAAAAGCAACACAAGGGATAAAACAATGACATTTGTTTCCGGGACTCCGGGTCACCTTTACCCTGAGATAACACAAGGTTTAAGGAGGTTTTCAGGTGTATTATTTCAGTAGAGGAAGATGTAGACAAAATGTGGATCAGGTTTCGGCCAATGGATGCATTAAACAACTATAAAACTAATAAAAAAAATTAAGGGATGTTTTTTATTAGTGGTTCAACTGCATCTTCTAGAATTATTATTTTATTTTTTTTCCCTCCATTTTTCATTCAACCTACATTTGAAGAAAATAAACTTTTATAATACGTTTAAAAATGTATTTAACCTTAAATGATACAGAATGTAATTACAATTATATCTTACTTCATAATGTCAGGACAACATTCAACTTTGCAATACCTTATATTTTTCCAGTTTATCCATCTTACTTAAGTTACACGATGCCCTTTTTTCCACCCGTATTTCCTTGTTTCTGTCCATAAATGCTAGTATTTATCTCCTTTTATAATATATAAAGAACGCTTTATTTACAAAACTTAATAACAATAAATAATGGAAAAAAAAATCTTGCTTCATATTAAAATACATTTTTATACTTTTCAATTTATCTTTTATCTTTTTTTGCACCTTTATTTACTAATTTCCTTGAGACTAAATCGAAAAACTGTGTTTTAATATACTTATGTGTATGATTTATTTACATATACATAATAATTAAACAATTTTGCTATATATATTGTCATGACTAAAAGAAAAGTAACTATATTCTTTTTATATTTTCCAATTTATACATTTTAATTACATTCTTTCCTATTAAATAATGCCACTTTTTCCTTATTGGTACCTGTTTTCATCCGTAATTGCTCGTTTTTCCTTTCTTGAAACTAAATCGAAAAATTGCTTTTAAAAATGTTATACATGTTTTAGATACTTTTATACTTGTATATATGTTGATACACTATTAACAAAAGAAAATAATATTAACTAATAGCCAAAAATGAAAAGTTATCTTTCTTTATTCTTTATAATAGCATTTTTTTTCTCTCATCCATCTTTAATAAATGTTCATTTTAATGTTTAAAATGTGAATCTTCTTGATTGGAAATGAAAAAAAACATCGATGGTTAGGTCGAGTGAAAAGAGCGAGTCTACAATCAAAGAAGACGCGAGTAAACCTTCTCATGTGGACTTCCTAGTGGCAGTGCGAGAGAAGTGGACTCGCTCGGAGCACAAAGCGCCGGCTCATCGATCAAAGAGCAGGAAATGTCACACATCAAGTCCAAGGCTGGAGTTTTACGTCGCAGCCTTCATGTCTGCTAATGCCGTGGCGTCGCAGGAGGAAAACCTGCGAGCGCGTCTCTCCCCGGAAACAAGTGACTTAATGCGTCATGACAGCAAATTTGTCTTCCAGCCATTTTTTAATAACGGTATTCCACATTTTTTATTAGTATCTTCCTGCAACTAGTGTGATATTAGTGCCATGATAAACATTTAACAAGGCATCGCCGACGACGCTTTTCTGGAACGTTTCCCAGTAAATCCTTTTGATTACTCGTCTTGTTTCGCATGCTGAGAGTGGCGTTCCAAGTTTGATGGCGTCTTTGATCATGGATTCTCGGTTTTTCCCTCGCATACGTTTCACAAGCTTCGCTCTGAGCTCAAAAATTATATGTTTGGTTTTGGAATGAAAAAGCCTCCGTTTGAATACGACAAATCTTTAAATGCATTAAAAAGCAGTTTGAATTATGAATATGTATCGTGTTAGGTCCCTTCATAAAGCACCCGATTTACCACTAGTAGGGCTGCACGATATTAGAAATAAGTGTGATATTCCAAATTGGTAATCTTCAATTGCGATATCGATATTAATGCGGTATTTTTTTTCCTTTCACCTAAAAATGTAGCTGCGCCTGAATACTGTAGGGTATTCCTCATCTGAACCCCCGAGGTTTAGATGAGGAATACAACAATATTTTCCATTAGTTTATTTCCGTGCTTCGGTGTCGGAGAGGAGATCAGAGAGGAGCCGCCGGCGTGTCGCGACATCACTGAATCAATACTAAATCCAACCTCCTTGTACACGCACACATAACAGTTTATAAATGACCTGACGCTAACAACTTAGCTCATTAGCATACGGCGAAGACGGACTTGTTTACGCTTGTTTGTAAGTTCCTCGATCTTATAAAACGGTGAAAACAACTGAGGCGAGATGAAAAGTATTTACGATATGTTGCTTTAGCAAACGGGATTGAAAGAGATGAGTCATAAGTTAGTCTTACTTCCGTGTACATACTGAGCCGAGCTAAGCCAGCGCGCCGCCAAGAAGCGTCGCCATGGCAACCGAGTCCAGCAAGCTGCGGAGACGTAAACAACAACGAGACATAGAAGTACAAATTGACAACTTTACACAACGTGACACTGATTTTTTTCGATATATCGTGCAGCCCTAGCCACTAGCATCAACTAATAACAACCAAAAACAGATATTACTTAAATATAAATAACAAATATATAAATGAATAAAGGGCGATAAAATAATAATACATTTCAAAACCAAATAACCCAATACAACTGAAGAGAGCAGAGGGAGAGAAGAGAGTTAATTCAGGCAGATCATACTCTATATTTGATAGAAATTGGATCTATGTGAATTATCAAAAGGGTTGGGGGTCGGGGTATTCTACCTCACTTTGCACCCCCTTACATTTGGCAATAAGAGTTCTTAGAAATTGGATTTATTTTTATTTTCATGGGGGTCTTATGCCCCCATTTACCTTCCGTTCCCCTGACTTGATCAAGTTTCTAGAAGTTAGATCATGTAAAGTTGCAAGACATGTGATAAACATATAGTAGTAGTACTTAGCAAAGCAAGCAAAGGAATAAAAACACATTTTGCCATCAGAGAAAATCAGTATGCGCTAAAATGTGATTTGATAAAAGATTTAATTGACTGTATTTGTCGTAGAATTTGTATCCTATATCTATAATTATACCTTCGGAATCTTAAATTCCCAAATACCAAATATCTCAACCGTTACAGACGATAGCTCGAACCTCCAAAGAAAAATACAATTTCTAGTACCTGAAAATTCAAAAAAGGTCTTACTTGTGGGTACTTCAAACACTAGTCCTGTCATAAACATCTATCAAATACTTAAAGCGACAAGGACAAAATCCCGCAGAAAGTAGTTGCGAAACAACACTGATAAGATCAAACGACTTCGTCCGATGTTCTGCGTCAACATTTCCGTCGACAGCGGAGCATGTAACGTTTAAGAAAAACTAAATTGCGTCTTCCTTTAAAGAGCCTCCTTTGAATAACTCATACATTCCATTTAATTCTGTTATAATGACACTTTTTTTAATTCGCCGCCTGCGGCGACCTGTAAACACAACACAATTAAATGAAATACACAAAGGACTACAATCACCTATGAGCGGCTTGTGTTGCGATCCGTGACCGTATTCAATCCCAGGGTTTTTTTCGACGGGGGACTTAAAAAAAGAAAAACTGAACCCCGTTCTTAACTAGTGAAGATCCACATAAATTGCTTTTTTTTTCCTGTTTCCATGCCGGTGATGGAGCGTTATTTATTTTTTTAAATCCACAACACTTGAAAGCAAATATGCTTGTTCACGGCGTCCACAAAAGAGGCTTCAGGAAGTGAAACGGCAGCCCCGGCGTCGCACTCGGGGACTCGCCCAAGCACCTGCAACAGTCCACAATTCAAGAGATAATTGCATTGCAAATCCCGGGGAAAAAAAAAAAAAGAGGCAAACTAATTACTCTTTCCTTGTCTGAGAAAATGTACAGTAACAATGGAGAGCCAGGCACAGAACGCCACTTCGCCGCTCCGGCGAGGAAATATTCCACCCTTCATATTGAATATAAACAAGAGGCAAAGACAGGATATAGAGAAGAGTATAAAAGAGACGTATTAATGGCAACGGGCAGATAAGGAAGCTATAAAAGCAAGCCGGAGCGGGGGGAAGACGGGCCGAAAGAGAATGGAGGTTGTGGGGTGTGGAGGGGGGGCGCACATGGAGGAGCCGGTTATTCTGCAGGAGACGCTACAATGGAGAATGTGTGTATTGTTCCGCGAGTCGATCTGTCAAACGGCAGAAACGGCACTTCAATTACCAAACTATTTTAGTGACTTTTTACAAAAAGATTTTGACACGAGCACGGAGCACCTAATAGCTGATAAACACACCTCGTCTATCTTTTCGCTATTGTAATTGCACTATTAAGAATAAATGAGCCGCAAAGACATCGCTTGTTCTTCGGTTCACCGCCCCCCCCCACACACCCAGCCCCCCCGTCCCCCCTGATACTTTAGGATTCCACTGAAATTTTGCCCTTTATTCCTTCATCAGTTCAACCCGCACCACTCCTTTTAATATATGTTTAATGTAGTCATTAGTGCAATATAAAAAAAGAAAATATACATGTTGAAGTAAATGGATGGAAAAATGTTGCATTTATTATATTTGTGCAAGTATTTGACTCAGGTATTCATGAGTATTATTGGCATAACGATACTAATTTTGGTTTCTTTTCTCTAAGGATTCAATTCACGACAACTTGTTTAAAGTACATGAATAGATAGTAGTTGTTATTTTTAGATAAAGGTATTTTACCTTTTTTACTTCATATACATTTATATTTATTTAATATAATTTTAACTTAAATATATGAGGAGGACTTTAAACATTACTTTTTTTAAATATTTTTCCTTTATTTCTTGACTATATATGTGAATATGCATATAAATTCATATTTATTTAATTTTGATTTCAAAATAAAGGTGTTCCAACATACATACATGTCATTTATTTTTTATTTTATACATTTCCTTCATTTAAACGTACAAATAAGAGTATTTAAACTGCAAAATATGTTCTCAACAACACTACAGTAATATATTTTAATAACAAGTGCATCCATTTTTTTTTTCTCTCTGGCCCTGGTGCTCTTCAGCTACAGACCATCTGGGAGGCTCAATATGCTCGGGCACTTGTGAGCAAATAAATAAATATGTCTCACACTCTAATGGAGGGGTGTTTTTTTTTTTTTTGGTGTTTGTGTTTGCGAGTGCGAGTCGGTGCTTTATTGCTTTAATTCGTTTATTTCATGCAACAAGCACCTGATTTTTTATGTCTTAACCAATGAGTTTCACGGCAGCTCAAATTCACCTTTTGATTAATCAGCCGCAGAGTTTCAGCGAATCAACAAGTTAAAAACGGTGAATTTGACGTGGATTTTGGCTATTCAACTCTTAGACGTTGGACAGATACCTTTAGTTAACCCTCCTATACATAAAAGTAGCTAGACAGGGGCACAACTACACGTTGCAAGTGTCTTGCTCAGGGACGCATTAACCCAAAAACCATCCTAGATGCCTATAGAAAACAGCATATTCTTGAACTGGCAACCACTATTAGCATCAGAAAATCGTATACTATGTAGTACGCATGCAAGAACACGTAAGAATGTATGTGTAAACGCGTGAAAGAACGTGCATATAAACATATGCAAGATTGATGCAATAATGCATGCAAAAACATACCTAAAAATGCATGTAAGAAGGCATGTCAAAATCCAAAGCCAAGAATGGACCAAAGAATGTATACAAAAATGCATAAGATAAAGCTTGCAGGAACATATGGAAAAATGCTAACAACAACATACGCAAAAATGTACGCAATAATGCATGCAAGAACTCACGCAGGAACGTACACAAAAACACAAGATCATTGCAACACCAACGCAATAATGTACGCAATAATGCAAGTTAAAAAAGCAGGTAAGAAGGTAACACCATCGCAAGAATGGACCGAAGAATGTATGCAAAAGAGCATGCAGGATAAAGCTGGCAGGAACGTATGAAAAATGCCAACAAGAAATACGAAGAAAATGTACACAATAATGCATGCAAGAACACACGCAGGAACGTACATAAAAACACACGCAAGATCATTACAACGCCAACCCAATAATGTACGCAATAATGCAAGTTAAAAAAGCAGGTAAGAAGGAATGTTAAAACCATCGCAAAAATAGACCGAAGAAAGTATGCAAAAGAGCATGCACGATAAGCATGCAGGAACGTGTGCAAAAATGCCAACAAGAACGTAAGCAAAAACGTACGCAATAAGGTACAGAAAAACACACGCAAGAACATTGCAAGACCAGCGCAATAATGTACGCAATAATGCAAGTAAGAAAACACGGGTAAGAAGGTATTTAAAACCCATTGCAAGAATGGACCTAAGAATGTATGCAAAAGAGCATGCACGATAAAGCTGGTAGGAATGTGTGCAAAAATGCCAACAAGAAATACGGAAAAAATATACGCAATAATGCATGTGAGAACACACGCAGGAACGTACACAAAAACACATGCAAGAACATTGCAAGACCAACACAATAATGTACGCAATAATGCAAGTGAAAAAAAAAGGTAGGAAGGTAAGTAAAAACCATCGCAAGAATGGACCTAAGAATGTATGCAAAAGAGCATGCAAGATAAAGCTTGCAGGAACGTATGAAAAAATGCCAACAAGAACATATGCAAAAACTTAAGCAATAATGCATGCAAGAACGCACGCATAAAAAACATGCAAGAACATTGCAAGACTAATGCAATGATGTACGCAAAAACACACACAATAATGCACGCAAGAACGCACAAATGACATGTGTAAGACGCAAAAACTTGCAATCACACAAAAATCCAGTGTATTCATGTGCTATATTGAAATCAAAGAAACTTGGCCAAAATATTAGCTAATATTCTTTTTTATTATAAGATGTGTTAATATTTGAACTTCTCAGCTGCTCATAAATAGGATAACATTGACCGAACCTACTTAATTGAATGACCCCTATCTAGAAGATACTGCATGGTGACATCAAACCTACATAAAGTTTCACAGCCCATCTGCTGATCAAATTTCAAAGATAATAAATGAGAGTTCCAAGACCATATTATTTTACACCTTTGCTCAACTTCTAGCCAAACTGCTTTCAATGGGCATGAGGTGACTTTAAAGAAAGTCCTTTTAGACGCTGACATTTAATTGATAATAGAACTGAGAGCAGATTTGCCAGGAAGAAGAGAAAAAAAAAGACAGGAGGGAAAAAGGGAATTTCAGAGATGACCTCACGGTTTTCACAGAGATAAATAAAAGATCATAAACATGGATTATAGAGGCCATTCTGTCTGGTCTTCAGTCTCTCTCTCTCTCTCTCTCGGCTCTCTCGCTCCGGTCATCGGGAGAAACATGTCTCTAAATTTAGCCTCGAGATTCATCGGGGGGGCCGAGGCGATTGGTCGAGAGCCGGACTTGGGGAATAAGGTAAAAGAAAAGGAGTCGGAGGGGTTGAAAGGTATCTCGAAGACAGGTGGTGGTGGAGACGGACAAAAAGATTGGCGGTGCTGAAAGAAGGAGGGACGGGGCTTTGTCTGAAAAGACCCTGTCCATCACCTGCCACTGTCAGAATGAAAATACATCTCTACTAATATCCGTCTCTCGGAGAAAAAAAAAAAAAGAGACACACATGGCGGCAAGAAAAGCGAAAGAGATGTGAATTTCAATTAAGAAGTAAAGGAAATTAAACTAGTGATCTAGTTATAAAAGGGCGAGAGGAGGAATGAATGCATAAATATTCTCAAGTGAATAAACCGGCTGATAGCAAACAAGGTCACGCGGATCAGGCTGGTTCTACCGTCCGATACCACCCATGTTCTATCAGTTATTATTTTTATAGTCAAGCGAAGAGCTACTGAGGATTATCATCTCGCCATGATTAGGAAACCAATCCATCGTCCATAACGTCCTCAAGCGTACGTCGAAGGGCGACCAGGAAGTGCCACAGCAATTCAGTCTTAAAATAAAATGACCTAAAACACTTTGGATACGTCTTGACAACAACAACAACAAAAAAAAAAAACGCCGTCGGACAGAGAAGTCTCCGACTGCGACGCATTCAGGGAAAATCTCTATAGAAATGACGCACGCAGTCGTAATCCAGGAGCTTCGAGTGCAGAACAACCCTGAGCGAAAAAGATGAGTAATATTTTTCCCGCAACAAAAAACGTCTTGAGACATTTTGTTACCGTCGGAGCTTGACAGGGGTGATTTTTCAAGCTCTGTTTTTATTACAGTCAGATGATGAAGCAGTTTTCGGAGCCATGGTCACTGTGACGGAGTTATTGTCTCTGATTATAAATGCTTCGCTGTCTGGATTCTCTCTCCGACTTCACCGTATGAAGATGTGTTTCGCCTCCGAAGAAGAAGAAGAAGAAGAAGAAGAAGAAGGTATGTGACAGTGGACCTCATGCAAGCGGTGAAGGACAGGCTTACGTCCAGACTTCGGACATTGCAGAAAAGCTGACAGGAAAGACTCAAAAAATCAAGGCATTGACAGCATATTTCAAGCGGAGTAGTTCAGGACAGAAACCGGGGACTTTTTGTCAGGTCGTCAGGAAATATTGGGTGGATTATTGGTTGCTGGTACAGACACATTTAAAGATAATACAACCACAATATTGCTATAATTTGGTTTTGTATAGATTTTCCCATCCAAAGCTTCATTGTCTAGTAATCACAGGCGTCAAACTAATCCAGAAAAGGGCCGAGCCGGTGCATGTTTTTGTTCCAACCAGTCAAGCACAAATAAGTCAACGAATCAGGTGTCAGCTTAAACAACTGCTTACTGTCTTCAGACGCCTGATTGGTTCAACTATATGTGCTCGACTGGCTGGATCCAAAACCTGCACCGTCTCTCGGCCCTTTTCTGGACCAGTTTGACGCCGTCCCAGTCACCCTGACAACTATTCCCAGGCCAGCTCAGAGACATGGCTCTTGAGATTATAAGGTACACCCCAAAAAATGTGGTAGGGATATGCTGGAGACTAGGTGATGGCTCTAGTAGGAGGACTCATTGCAAACAGGTCCTGGGGTTGGAACCACTAAATGAGTCAAGGGCCATGAGGGTGAATGTTGTTAGGGGCCGTCAAGCATAAAGGAAAGAGGAAAAAATCCCCCCCCCCCCCAAAAAAAAGGACATGCTTCATTAGGCCGTGACATTTATTAAGCTAAGCTTCCATTTTATTCTTGTATAGATGAGTTTTTTTCCAAACATTTCTTTAATTAACTTTAAAAAAAAAATGTTTTGAGGTATTAATATAAACACCAAAAAATTACACACAAAAAAGAAGGCAAGTGTTATGTGAAAATGTAAATGAATAATAAATACAAAATACATTTCTTAATGCATAAATACGGTCAAATATTAGTAATAAATCAAATAAATAGCCTCCGGTCGACACGTTTGGTTTGGTTTTGCAGGATGGCCGCCGAACGCCTTTACCCTTTGACCCCGGAAGTGATCTTTAAGGTTAAGGAACCCGTGAGGAGTTGCCACTGGTAAGAGACGCTAAGAAGGGATGGCAATTTCTCTCTTCAAAGAAGAAATGTATTTACAGTCAAGACTGGGACGTCTGAAAAACTTAATTTTTATTTCCCCCTCTCTTTATTTGTTCATATGGGAGTCATTTGTATACTGATCGGGGATTAATATAAGCACTTCCTGTACGTTTCATCATCTCTGTTTTCGTAGGGAATAATAAGAAAGTTGATTAGACAAACACCCATATGTGGAGTTTGTCTCATTACTCTGACAAATCTATACGCCTGCCTCTTCTGTCGACTGTGGCAAATTTAAACAGACAAGCAAATTAACTGGTGCAGCTGTCTTTAATTGGTTTCTA